>NW_007728304.1:258667-295943 GCF_000696425.1 Galeopterus variegatus | reverse complement strand
CGCAGTTCCTCCGCTGGCTCTCCCGGCCTTTGCCGTGTGGGCCGCCAATATTGTTCCCACAGCCGGGCCTGGGTACCCCCAGGAGTCCTTCTCCGTGTCGGCCCCAAAACCTCGAACCCGCTGCCGCTTATTCTTATTTGTCGATGTAGGATCGTTGTTGAAAGATTTATTCGTCCTTTGTTGCTCTCAGAAATGCAGTCAATACTCTGGTCGAAAATGAAAACTCTTGAGTCCTACTTTGCTCTATAAAATGAAGTGTCATTTTCAAATTCTTGAGAAACTCTGTAATGAAAATTTTCTTACAGTCAAGATTCCAGGTTTCATTGGAAGTGAAACAGTACTTTTATCAAGCATGTGTTTCAAATGTTAAATGACAGGAAGTAACAAAATAAATACTGTGTACCCACCTGCCCAGAATTAACAGACATCAATATTTTGTTTTTGCTTGTTGTTTTAAAATTTGTTTAAAATAATTATAATACTACAGGTTTTTTTTTTTTTTTTTTTTTAAAGATGGCCGGTAAGAGGATCTTAACCCCAGCACCACGCTCTCCCAAGTGAGCGAACCGGCCATCCCTATATAGGGATCCGAACCCATGGCCTTGGTGTTATCAGCACCACACTCTCCCAAATGAGCCACAGGCCGGCCCTATACTACAAGTGTTAAAGTTACAGTTCAGTTTATTTTGTTGCATTCCTTAGTGCCATTTCATTCTCTCTTCCTGGAAGCAACCATTATACCTCCTCAAAACAACTATTTTTATTGATCTGTAGTGTATCCTCCTGGACCACATTTTATATTTTTACTTCATATTTGTAAACTAAAAGAGTATTACTTTGTGTTTTGAAATTTACATAAATACTTTCTTAGTGTACATGCCATTTCTTAAATTGTTTTTAACAACATAGAATGTAACTATTCTACAGTATAGGATACCTCATTTTATTGTGCTTGTCTTTATTGCGCTTCACAGATATAGCGTTTTTTTTACAAATTGAATGTTTGTGGTAACCCTGCATCAAGCAAGTCTATTGGCACCATCTTTTCAACAGTGTGTGTTCACTTCATGTCTCCATGTCACATTTTGGTAATTCTCATTATGTTTCAAACTCATTATTATATCTGTTATGATCTGTGATCGGTGATCTTTAATGTTACTATTGTAATTGTTTTGGGACACTGCAAACCGGACACATGTAAGAATGGCAAACTTAATTGATAAATGTGTGTGTCCTGACAGCTCCACCAACCAACCATTCCTCTATCTCTCTCCCTCTCCTTGGGTCTCCCTGTTTCCTGAGACACAGCAATATTGAAATTAGGACAATTAATAACCCTACAGCGGCTTCTAAGTGTTCAAGTGAAAGGAAGAGTCTCATGTTTCTCACTTTAAATCAAAAGCTAGAAATGATTAAGCTTAGTGAGGAAGTCATGTCAAAAGCCAAGACAGGCCAAAAACTAGGCCTCTTGTGCCAAACAGTTAGCCAAATTGTGAATGCAAAGGAGAAGTTTTTTTTCCTTTTTGTCTTTTTTCGTGACTGGCAACGGGATCGCAACCCTTGGTGTCGCGCCCGCACCACGCTCAACCAGTGAGCGGACCAGTCTCTATATGGGATCCGAACCCTCGGCGGGAGCACCGCTGCACTCTCAAGCGCCGCACTCTACCGAGTGTGCCACCGGGCCGGCCCAAAGGAGAAGTTTTGAACGAAATTAAAAGTGCTAAAAAAAAAAAAAAAAAAGAAAGGGCCGGCCTGGTGGCGCACTGGACAGTGCACTGCTTGGGAGCGCGGCAGAGCTCCCGCCGAGGCTTCGCATCCCATGTGGAGACCGGTTCCCGCTCACTGGCTGAGCGTGGTGTGGGCGCAACACCGAGGGTTGTGATCCCGTTGCCAGTCCCGGTCCGGTACGGGCGCAACACTGAGGGTTGCGATCCGTTGCCGGACACGAAAAAAGACAAAAAGGAAAAAAAAAAAAAAGTGCTGCTCAAGTAAACACATGAATGGTAAGAAAGTGAAACAGCCATATTTCTAGGAAGAAAGTTTTGGTGGTCTAGATAGAAGATCAAACCTGCCGCTACATTCTTTTAAGCCAAAGCCTAACCCAGAGCAAAGCTCTAACTCTCTTCAGTTCTGTGAAGGCTGAGAGAGGTGATGAAGCTGCAAAAGAAAAGTTTGAAGCTAGCAGAAGATGGTTCATGAGTTTAAGGAAAGAAGCTGTCTGTGTAACATCAAAGTGCAAGATGAGGCAGCGAGTGCTAAGATCATGACCAAGGTGGCTACCCTAAACAACAGATTTTCTACTTTCCTTGACTTGAAGTCTGTTTTATCTGGATATAAGTATATCTGTGCCTGCTCTTTTTTGGTTTCCATTTGTGTGAAAAATCTTTTTCCATCTCTTAACTTTCAGTCAGTGTGTGTCTTTATGGGTGAAATGAGTTTGTTGTAGGTAGCATATTGTTGGTTCTTGTTTTATAATCCATTCAGCTACTCTCTTTCAATTGGGGAATTTAATCCATTTACATTTAGAGGTATTATTGATATATAGGACTTGTTACTGCCATTTCGTTCCTTTTTTTCTAGTTGTTTTGTACATCCTTTTTCTGGTCTTACTGTCTTCCTTTGCTGTTAAGTGATTTCTCTAGTAGTACTTTTTGATTTCTCATTATTTATTTTTAGTATATCTATTATAGGTGTTTGCATTG
Source organism: Galeopterus variegatus (assembly GCF_000696425.1). Taxonomy (NCBI): domain Eukaryota; kingdom Metazoa; phylum Chordata; class Mammalia; order Dermoptera; family Cynocephalidae; genus Galeopterus; species Galeopterus variegatus. Next base: position 293,241 of record NW_007728304.1, on the reverse strand, counting down.
TGATTACCATGAGGCTTACAGAATAGCATGTTATAACACATTATACAAGTTACTTACATTATATAAATTATATTAACTGTATATTACATTATAAAAATTACAACAAATTACTTTAAACTAATAACAACTCAACTTTGACTGCTAAGAAAAAAAAAGTTGATTCTATGCTTTGACATTATTCCCCTCCCTACTTTTTGATGTTTTGTTGTTTCAAGTTACATCTTTTAACATTGCCTATCTCTTATATGACTGTTGAGTTTGTTATTATCTTTTGGGTTTTGTCCTTTAGTCTTCATAGTAAGGAAATAAGTGGTTTATTCATCACCCTTACAACATTGGAGTATTCTGAGACTGTCTATGTACTTACTTACTAGTGAGTTTTGTACCTTCAGATATTTTCTTGTTTCATTTTAGTGTCGTCTTTTTTCAGCTTGCAGAATTCCCTTTAGCATTTCTTGTAAGGCAGGTCTAGTGTTGATGAATTCTCTTAGCTTTTGTTTCTCTGGGAAAGACTATTTCTTATTCATATTTTAAGGTTAGTTTTGTTGGATACAGAAATCTTGGTTGACAGTCTTTTTCCTTCAGCAGTTGAATATATCATCCCACTCTCTGCTGGCCTGTTTCTACTGAGAAAGCTGCTGAGAGCAATATTGGGGTTCCATTGAGTGTTCTATGTTTCTTTTCATTTTGTCTTTGGTTTTTGATAATTTGATTATGATGTGCCTTGGGGTGTTCCTCTTTGCATTGAATTTGATTGGTGAACTCTGAGCTTCCTGTACCTGGATGCTGTTATCTTTCTCTATATTTAGGAAAGTTTTAGCCATTATTTCCTTAAATATGCTTTCTGGGTCTCTTCCTTTTTTGTCTCTTTTGAGTATGACAGTTAGGTGGAGTTTATTATGCTTGACCGTGTTCCATAATTGCTGTATTTCTGTTTCACTTTTTCTTATTATTTTTATCTTTTTGATCCTCTGATTGGGTAATTTCATATGTTCTTTCTTTGAGCTTGCTGATTCTTTCCTCTGTTTGGTCAAGTCTGCTGTTGGAGCTTTCTATCAAGTTTTTCAGTTCAGATAATCTTTATTTCTATTTAAAAAAAATTTTTAATTCTATTCCTTTGTCAAGTTTCTCATTCTGCTCCTGGATTGTTTTCCAAATATCATATAATTTTCTCTCTGTATTTTCTTGTGACTCCTTGAACATCTTCAAGGGGCTTATTCTGAATTCTCTGTCAGACATTTCTGAGTCCATTTCTGGTGCCTTGTTTCCTTGGGTGGTGTCATATTTCTCTGTTCTTTTTCAATCTTTGTGTGTTTACATTGATGCCTGCATATTTGAGGAGATGTCTATATCTTCCAGGGTTTTTTTTTTGTGTGTGTGTGTGTGGCTGGCTGGTACAGGGATTTAAATCTTTGACCTTGGCGTTGCAAGGTGGTACTCTTAACTGACTGAGCTAATTGACCAGCCCTCTTCCAGGTTTTATAGGTGTTCTTTGAGGGTGGTTCTTTAGTACTTAGTATGAGAACTTTGTCTCTGGTTTGTGGTTTTCTTTCATTCTGTGGTGAATTAGTAGCAACCACCACCACTTAAACACTGTACTAGAACTAATTTACTGTCCTGCTGTTAATTCACAGGTTGAGGAAGATTTACTGCAGGGAATGGACTTGAATGCTGTCCCTGAGCTAAATTGCTGCCTTGCTATTGTTTTTCAGTCCGAAAAAAAATTTTGTGTGGAGTGGATTTTAATTTCTTCTGGGTCATGTGGAGATTCCATAAGAACAACTTGGCTGTGTGGAAAATCTGTCCCGGGACTGTTGCCCACAAATCATGCCCCCAGTAGTCTTGTCAAGCTGATCAGTTTTCACTCTGTGGTGCCTGTGTTGATCAGGAAGCAGATCAGCTACCAATATCGTGCCTCAGTGCAGATAGTGGAACAGCCTCCCCCTCCCCACTTCCCTTGGGGCAGGTCCCATACGAGTCCCCCAGGAATACTTACAGATCTCGGGGCAAATCAGACACCCACCTCTTACTCTCTCATCTCACCTCTGAGACAGCAAGTCCAATGATGGTCTCCATGTATCGTGCTATTCTGGCCTTGAAGGTGGGGTATGGGATGTTCTGAAGTGATTCTTTCCTCCCTCCAGTCCTGGCCCCTCCCTCTTATGCTGGTGCAGGGGAACCTTGTGAGTAGCTATGCTAATGGGATGTTCTAAAGTGATATTTTTTGCCAGTGGTCACAGCACTTTTCTCCCCTACAGGCTCCAATTAGCTTCACGCAGAAAGTGCTGCGGTGGTTTTGCTGTCTCCATGGAGCTGCTCTGTGCACTGTGCCAAGCTGGCCTGGGGAGTAGTTGGGGTGGGCATTTTGATTGGACTGATCCTTCCTCCCACCCATGGTGGCTTTCTGTGACTTCATGGACTCATTGGGTCTCTCTTCTTCTTCCCCTGTGTTCTCGTGATTTCAGGATGGTAGTTTTGTCTTTTAATTGGTGCAAGTTGGTTTCTTTTGCCAGGGAGAGCAACACCTGGGATCATTTAGTCCACCATCTTGGTGATATCACTTCTGCTAAACTACGGACTTCAGTGGAAAAGAAAAAATTCTACTGGAAGAAGATGCCATCTGAAACTTTCATAACTAGAAATAAATCAATGCCTGGCTTCAAAGGACAGGATGACTTTCTATTAGGGGCAGGTAGCTGGTGACTTTAAGTTGAAGTCAGTGCTCATTTACCATACGAAAATCCTAGGGCCCTTAAAATTATGCTAAATCTCCTTTGCCTGTGCTCTATAAATGAAACAACATAGCGTGGATGAAAGCACATCTGTTTACAGTGTAGTTTATTGAACACTTTAAGCCTGCTGTTGAGACTCACTATTCAGAAAAAAAAGATTCCTTTCAAAAGTCACCCAAGAGTTCTGATAGAGATGTACAAGTCAATTAATGTTGTTTTTATGCTTGCTAACAGAGCATCCCTTCTGCATCCCATGGATAAAGGAGTAACTTCAACTTTTGAGTCTTACTGTTTAAGAAGTACATTTTGTAAGGTGATAGCTGCCATAGACAGTGATTCCTCTGATGGATCTGGGAGAAGTACATTGAAAACCTTCTGGAAAGGATTTACCATTCTAGATAACATTAAGAACATTCACGATTCATGGGAGTAGGTCACAATGTTAACATTAACAGGAGTTTGGATGAAATTGATTCCAACCCTCGTGGATGACTTTGAGAGGTTCAAGACTTCAGTGTAGGAAGTAACTGCAGATGTGGTGGAAATAGCAATAGGACTAGAATTAGAAGTGGAGCCTGAAGATGTGACTGAATTTCTGCAATTTTATGATAAAACTTGAATGAATGAGTTGCTGCTTCTTATGGATGAGCAAAGAAAGTGGTTTCTTGAGATGGAATCTATTTCTGGTGAAAATGCTGTGAACATTGTTGAAAAGATAACAAAGGATTTAGAACATTATGTAAACTCAGTTGAAGTGGTGGCAGGGTTTGAGAGGATTGACTCCAGTTTTGAAAGAAGTTGTACTGTGGATAAAATGCTGTTGCATGCTACAAAGAAATCTTTCATGAAAGGAAGAGCCAATCGGTGTGGCAATCTTCATTCTTGTCTTATTTTAAGAAATTGCCACAGCCACCCCAGCCTTCAGCAGCCACCACCCTGATCGGTTGGCAGCCATCAACATCGAGGCATGACTCTCCACCAGCAAAAAGACTACGATTCACTGAAGGCTCATATGATCATTAGCATTTTTTAGCAATAAAGTATTTTTTTATAAAGGTGTGTATATTGTTTGTTTAGACATAATGTTGCACACTTAATAGACTACAGTATAGTATAAACAATTTTTATATGCACTGGGAAACCAAAAAATTCATTTGACTTGCTTTATTGTGATAATTGCTTTATTTTGGTGGTTTGGAACTGAATCCACAATCTCTCCAAGGTATGCCTGTATCCAATGTTATGAATATACCCTGCATTACTTATCTATTCTACATTAATGGATGTTTTAGATTATTTCTAATTTTTACCAATATAGCTAGTTGAACCCTTGTGTGTTCCCCCTTAGTGCCCATGTACAAAAGTTTCTCTAGAAATATATGTGGAATGGGATAGATCATAGGGTTTATACATCTGCAATTTGTTTCCAAATTCTACCCTAGAGTGTAAGACTTTCTTTTTCTACACATCTGTTGGCTTGGCTACTCTTGGACTTCTGATCTTCCACATGAATTTTAGAATTGTTTTGTCTGATTTTATAAAATATCCTATTGAGATTTTGATTAGAATGAGAATGATTAACTTGGGGTGAATTGACATCTTTGATATTAAGTCTTCCTGTCCCTGAATGTGGCATATCTCTTCATTAATTCATGTAGATTAAAAAAAAAAAAAATTTATAGAGTTGTAATTTACATATCCAAAAATTCATAATTCATGTATACAATTAAATGATTTTTACTAAAGTAACCAAGTTGTGCAACCATCACCATACATCAATTTTAGAACATTTTCTTCATGTTGACTTTCATGTCCTTTTATAATGTCTTGTAATTTTCTCCATAAAAATCTTGCTTTCTAAATTTTCTTTTTAAAGACTAACTCTTAGGTATGTTGTGGTTTTCGTTACTTCATTTAATGGTTATTTTCTTACTACATTTTCTTTTTTTTTTTTTTTTTTCCTTTTTTGTCTTTTTTCATGACCGGCAACGGATCGCAACCCTCAGTGTTGCACCCGCACCAGACCAGGACCGGCCACGGGATCACAACCCTCGGCGTTGCTCCCGCACCTCGCTCAGCCAGTGAGCGGCCGGTCCGCATGTGGGATCCAAACCCTCGGCGGGAGTGCCGCCGCGCTCCCAAGTGGCGCACTGCAGCAGTGCGCCACCAGGCCGGCCCTTCTTACTACATTTTCTAATCAAATATTTCTGGCATGTAGAAATGCTTTTGATTTTAATATCTTTTTATACTTAGCAATCCTGCTGAAATTTATTGTTAATTCTAATGGTATTTCCGTAGGTTCTTTTGGCTTTTCTACATAGGCAGTTCCATCATCTGCACATAACTTTTTTTTTCATCTCTTTCCAGTCTTTATTTATGACTTTTCTTGTTATATTTTGGCTAGGATCTCTGTTATAGTGTTGAATGATTGTAGTATTCTCATTGTTCCTGATGTCAATGGGAAGAAAGCTTTTAAAATTTCAGTTAGGTATAAATCTCTTTGTAGAAATTTTTTGCCATGTTACAGACATTATGTGTATTCCAAAGTTGTTAAGGGTGGTTTGTTTGTTCAGATTTGATGGTGGTGGTGGTGATCTTGTGCTTGAACATCTACTTTATCAGACTTTTTCTTTCCTCTCCTGGGCAGGGGGCAAGCTTCCTTACTCAGTTCCCAAATCAGTAGGTGGAGTTTTGCTTGTCCTGTTTTACAAATGGAACAGCTTCTCCTAACTTGAGGCTTTGTGCAGGTAGTTGATTACATAAGATACGTGGCCCAGATCTTATCCCCAACTTGCAACACATACACACACCCCCTCACACGCTCACTCATAATTTTTGGCTTTAGCTTCTACTCAGCTATTGACTTTGAGTTTTTTCTTTGTTTCTGGCACCTGGGGATTTCTGTTGTTTGGCTTTGAACTGGGATATACATTTAGCATTTATTTATTTTTTCTAGAATTTTATGTCTTTGAAGTATTAGTAGGGAAAGGCGACTGTTTCCCATTTTACCTCAGTAAGTCAAATTGAATGGACATCTATCAGTTCTTTAAATCCTAAAAGTATTCAAACATTCTATGTACCAGCACTGTCCAATAGGACATTTTTTGCTGTGATGAAAATATTCTATATTTTGTGCTGTCCAATATGAGTGCCACTAGCCACATGTAGTTAGTGAGCACTTGAAATGTGGCTAGTGTGACCAAGAATTGAATTTTAAATTTATTTAATTGTAATTAATTTTAATTTAAATGGCTATATATGGCTAGTGGCTGCCATACTATTGCAGTTTTATACTAAATAAAAAGAGATTGGAGAAAACCTCAAGTAGTTTGCAAAGAGCTTGGTCCAGTGTTAACATACAGAGAAAAAACCTTCAAGGTATAATTTCTATACATTATAATAATATTATAGTCAGTAAGGAATTTGACAGAGTCTGGCTTCATGTACTGCATCAGTTAGCCTGTAATATTTTATATCTGAATTGTATGTATCTGTAGCTGGCATGGGGGTGGCGTGTGTATTTATATATCTCCATGCCAATCAGTAAATTTCTTCCCATGGTTTCTAGGGAAATGCAAGTCAAAATTGAGGGCAGCGGAAGTCCTTGTGAATGTGAAATTGGAGTTGTGTTTTGCTGGCTTATTGGCTAACTGGGAATACTTACAGAATTGTTGAATGGATCAAAACTCTGCAGTTTTATATTGGCCCTTAGTAAGGAGGTAATATTGGCAGCAAGCTGTAATAGACGCTCAGTGATTTACTTTTATGTTATATTTTAGGCAACTTCTCCTCTCTGAGGAAAAACAAAAGGGAAAGGAAAACAGTAAATGTTTGTATGATTAACAGAATTTTTGAGCTGGAAGGAACATCTGAGGCCATATATTGTCTCATCATTTTATAGATAAGGGAACTTAACTGTATATCATATATGATACACACATATCTGATATGCATATATGAGGTGACCTCAAAAGTTTGTGGAAAAATAGAATTGGTAGATGAAAGAAAGTGAGCCAAGATGCCGGGTACCGTTCAAGCTTTATTAAAGGAAAAGAATCTACTGGGCTGTGCTCAAAGTGTGGAACAGCCCAGGGCTGCCCTGAAAATGGGGACAGCACCAGGTGTGGGGGTGGTAGAGCTTATATAGTGCACCAAGGGCTGGCTGATACCATCAAGTAGGGTCATTATGCTAATGTGGATCAGGGTGGAGAACTGTGTCCTTGTGGAAGCAAAAGGGGTTTCTGTTTAAGTCAGGAGGCTTCTCCTAAAGGGAAGGGGGGAAGGGAGGGGTGGGGGTGGGTGGTGCCATTTTGTACTTGGGCTTATCTAAAGTGGTCCTGGTTATGTTGCAGATCTGTTAGAAGATAATATGAATCTTTCTGTGAACTTTTTGAAGTACCCTAGTGTGCATGTGTGTATATATATGTATGTATAAATAATATATATTACTCATATATTTATATCATTTAATGCCCAGTTGAATAGCCAATTAATAAAGCTGAGACTGGAATCTGAGTCTTCTAATTCTCAGTCTGTTTTCTTTCCTATATCCTGTTCTTCTCTATATGTAACCAGATACTTCTTTAGATGCATAGAAAACAAATATGTTCTTTAAAATACAACTTTGTCCATAAACATAGGTGGCTTATAAGGTAGATGTTTATTATTTTCTCAATATCTGAGTTTACAAGGCTTTCATCTGTTTCAGATGGATGGTTGAATTGTTAAATAATCAGGATAGCGTATGGATTGATATCTAAAAAATAACAGATTTTAAAAATGTCCTTTTTCATATTTCTTGTAAAAATTTCCTGGGGAAAATACTTAAACTTCATATAACATGTGATTTTTGAAAAAACTATATTTATCTTAACATTGCAACTAAAATTACTAAAATAACAGCTCTATTTCTTTTAGGGTCTTGCCAGAAACCGTATGTTGCACTTATTCATGGAATTACAATGGGTGGGGTAAGTAGAGTTTTTACTCTCATCATTTATTTGAATGAGTTGAATTAAAAACAAGTTAATAATTATGAAACAGAAGTGAGGTGATGAATGTAATACGATAGAACTCATTGAAACAAAATCTATGGATTTTGTATTCTGGCAGATTTGGGATATAATATTTGTACTTTTAGATATTTGAGATATAATATTTGCACTTTTAGATATCTCAATGCAAAAGTTGTATGTTCTTAATTATGTTATATGCTATTTTAAATTTTTGATTAGCAAGATTTTTTAGGCAATGGGAACATTGCATTTTATATATATAATATATTATATATATATGTAGAGCTCTTTTTCCACTTACAAATAAACTGCTTTGAACAGCTTCAGAAGAGAAACTAGAATGTTGAATTTTTTTCTTCGACTGTTAATAGTGAGAATGTGGCTGCCTAAATTGTACATATTGCACAAAATTTCACCTTAGTGGAAGTGTTTGAATTCTTTATGAAGTTCTCTGAAACTGCATTTCTATCAGTTGACAAATATTTGTTTTGCCTCTGTGCTATTACAAAGAAGTCCAATATGTAACTGGTGTTGAATAACTTGATATACAGTTGGGGAAAACATGAAATAATTATAGAGCAAGAGGTAAGTTGTATGGCATTGACTATAACAAAGACAAGCCTGTAAAGAAGTGAGGGGTCAGAATGGATCTTCATGGTAGGACAAGGGCTGGATGGAGAAGATGGTGAATTAAACTAAGCCTGGAAAGATAGTGTAGGGGAGAAAAAGTAATATTTTTTCCACACCCGTCACAAAGATCATGGCTGACGTAACAAAAGACAGATTAACAAGAGAGAAGCATAGCAAATCTGTTTTATCATTGTTTTACATGACATGGGAACCTTTAGAAATGAAGACCCAAAGAACTAGGGAAAACCATGTATTTTTATGCTTAGGTTGGATGAAGAGTGGGCAGTCACATAAAAGTATGACTGGACAAAAAGGTAATAAACTGGTAATAAACTGGAGGGAACTTCACAAGCCATGTTGGTTCAGATTCTTCTTGGCCTCTCTCTGTAGCTTTCCTTACCTCCAGGTATAGGGCAGGACACCTTGTCACATGAGGTCTAATAGCATACTTTCAGAAGGGGTAAGTCAGAGAATTCCTTTATGGCCAGCTCTTCCACAGAAAGGTGGGAGAAAATCAGAGAGTGAGGTCCAAGGGGACATATTTTGTAGTAGTGTGTTCTGAGCCCCAACAATAGGTAGGACTTAGGTAGGTAGGTAGTAGGAGGCCAAAGGGTGGAATTTTTAAAATTCTACCTGTTCATTGTTTCAGAGATTTAATTATTTGGAATATAAGAAGTCTCCCTATTGTTCTAGTAGAACCACCCTTTTATTTTTTTTTAATTAATTATTTATTTATTTATTTTCCTTTTTGTCTTTTTTCGTGACTGGCAACGGATCGCAACCCTCAGTGTCGCGCCCGTACCGGACTGGGACCGGCAATGGGATCGCAACCCTCGGCGTTGAGCCCGCACATCGCTCAGCCAGTGAGCGGCCGGTCTTTTTTTTGTCTTTTGTCTTTTTCCGTGTCCGGCAACGGATCGCAACCCTCAGTGTTGCCCCCGTACCGGACCGGGGACCGGCAACGGGATCGCAACCCTCGGCGTTGCTCCCCCGCCTCGCTCAACCAGTGAGCGGGAACCGGTCTGTATGTGGGATCCGAACCCTCGGGCGGGAGCGCTGCTGCGCTTCCCAAGCGGCGCACTTATCCAGTGCGCCACCGGGCCGGCCCAAGCGGCCGGTCTGTATGTGGGATCCGAACCCTCGGGCGGGAGCGCTGCTGCGCTTCCCAAGCGGCGCACTTATCCAGTGCGCCACCGGGCCGGCCCAAGCGGCCGGTCTGTATGTGGGATCCGAACCCTCGGGCGGGAGCGCTGCTGCGCTTCCCAAGCGGCGCACTTATCCAGTGCGCCACCGGGCCGGCCCAAGCGGCCGGTCTGTATGTGGGATCCGAACCCTCGGGCGGGAGCGCTGCTGCGCTTCCCAAGCGGCGCACTTATCCAGTGCGCCACCGGGCCGGCCCAAGCGGCCGGTCTGTATGTGGGATCCGAACCCTCGGCGGGAGCGCCGCTACGCTCCCAAGCAGCGCACTGTAGCAGTGCGCCACCGGGCCGGCCCGAACCACCCTTTTAAATGAAGCCTCTTGGGCACTGAGAATTGCTTAGGTCTTGCACATCATTTTAGGAAGGAATTTCACTAGCAGCTGGGTGATTAGAGGGCGGGATCAAGGTCAGGCTATACCTTACTGCTTGTTGGCAGATACTGAGCTTGGGTTGGTTGTGCTTTTTTTGTCAAGGAAATGTTAATGTGGGGGAAGTAAAAGCTCTGTGAAAAAAAATATAGCAGAACAAGGGGAAGGGAAACAATCTGAATTGTTGAGGGAAGAGCTGCCCTGTGAATGTGAAAGGAACCAGGAAAAAATAAAAACAGAAACAATGGGCATACCCAATAGCATGTTAAAAAAAAAAAAAAGCCACACCCCAGTAAAAGGAAAGAAAACTCATAATGAGACAGCAAGCTCAGATGAAAGGATTGAAAAGGGGAATAGGTAACATAAGGAAGGATGACTGGGAACTAAAAGTAGCAGAACTGACATTCCATTTTGAAGTCAATAGATTGGAAAGTTGAATGTAATATTACAGGTAGTGAAGTTGTATCTGTGGAGAACAAATGTGACAAGCTGTCATAAAGCATTAAAAAGAAAAAAGCTAAAAATAACAATAAGAACGAATATTTTTGAGGTAATGACTATGAGAGAAAGGTATTGGGAACCCAACAAGGGAGTGATAAATACTCCATAAAAAGTAAATCAAACACTTGGAACAGAATTGATGGCTAGATATAATTAAAGAAGCCTTTCTTTTATTTTAAGTAAAAACAAAAACTCCCAACCTGATGTATGCATAATTAAAGGAAATATAACATTTCAGATAAGATAGTGGAAAGAGAGACCCACACCTAGATAAAAGCTCAGGAAAAATTTTTTTAAATTACAAACCTTAAGGAAAAAAGCAACTGCCAATGTTTAGGCCAAGGAATTAGAGTGAAGGGGTAATTAGTGAATACAGGTTATGTACAAAGGAACATAAATCTTGCTTTAGACTTCTCTGTTAAAGTGCCAGAAGTCAGTGGGTTGAGGAAGTCATGAAGTAGTTAACCCAAGAGTTTTCCACCCAACTAAGTTGTCATTTAGTATAAATGTAAAACAAAAACATTCTCAGAAATGAATGGGCTTGGAAGATATACTGCTAACTTATCATTGTTGGAAATATTCCAGTAAATATTTGGTGTAGTTCATCAAGAGATCACTCAAAATTAGTAACTCAAGAATAGTTTCGATGTGAAAGGATTGGTGAACTGCCCTTTGGTGCTGACAGTGGGCAGAATTTTTATCTTTTTATAGAAGCCTGAGAAGAATCGTTGCTCTAGCACACCACATCTGAATGCATTGGCCATGCCTTTTGGCCACCATGACATGTATGGGTTATATAGTGTTTGCATATATTCCTACATATGTAATAGCCAAAAATATTGGATTTATATCTAAAGAAAAGAATGCAGTAAACAGGCCAAGATTATGTTGTCTTGAGAGAAGTAAGCGTGATGCTGCTGCTTCCTACTGGTGTCTTTTTTCTGTATTTACTTTAAAGTGCATAACAACTTTCAAAATGAAGATATACTTTATATCAGCCTTTATTAACCAGAATTCCACCAGAGAATTAAGTCTTAGTGCCCTGAGCAATGGTTTTCAAGGTGTTATCCCTGCAATAGCAGCTTTAGCAGAGCTTGGGAACTTGTTAAAAAATATACATTTTTGGGTCCCACCCCAGAGTCAAACTCTAGGAGTATGGCCCAGCAGTTTGAACAAGCCCTCCAAGTGATTTTGAGTCATTTTAAGTTTGAGAACCATTACCCTAAAGCATCCATTGTATATAATGAATTCTTTCCTAGTTCTGTATTGTGCTTCTAGAATGGTGTACATCACATCACATGGTGTAGTCACATCATTTGTGGTTCAGATGAGGAACTCCTGAATGAGAAAGTTTGTTTTATATTACATTTGGTCAGCCCTCCTGAAAAATAACTTTTATACTATCAGTTCTGCCCACTCACATTCATCCTTAAATAGGGAAGTTCTACCCTCTTTTTTGACAGTCATAAATGCTACCTCTAGTAGATGTAACTTCTTCCTCCATTGAGTCAGTGCATTCACTGTGTACTCTAAATTTGGCATTTGTACTTCATTGTTACTTTGTAATATGTCTTTTCTCCCCAAGTATATTAGATGGTTTGTAAGGACAAGGACTATCATGCTTTTTAAAAAATTTTCACTTTTTCATAACAACTAGGAATGCACTGTGTGTGTGTGTGTTTGGGTAAAATTGTTTGTTAAAACAGTTCTATTCTAAATAATAATAAACATCTTGTGTAGCTTTTAAAAGTGTGAAATTAACATATTGGAAGTGGACTGGCCTTTTTTTCTGTAGTGGGATTTTGTATATATCTTGGTTTTAAAGGCTAACTTTTCATGTCTCATTTACAGACTTCTTAATCCAAGACTCTTCACGAACTCTAGCTTTTAAAAATGTAATCCTCTGTAGATCATTGGCTCTCAGCCTTGCCTGTACTTAGGATCACTTGGGAGTCTTTTAAAAATCCCAGTGCCCAGGCTTTTCTCACCTCCCATAACTATTAAATCGGACATTGGAGTGAGACCTAGGCATTTTTAAAGCTCCTTGGTGATACCAGTGTGAAGGTAAGGTAAAGAACTGCAGATCTGTGGTTTCTTAACTAGCATGTGGTTCAGTGTCACCTTTGGACCTTTATCTAAATTCCCCCCAATTCTGAATCACTTGGTGGGCTTGTTAAAACATAGATTCCTCCCCTCTCTCACATTTAGTTGGTCTCTGTTGCTTTGCTCTCCACGGATTTGTCACCCCACTTCCCCTGGGTGACAGAGCCACAAAGGATTACTCAAAGCCCATCTCTTCCGAGCAGTGAGAAGCCTTGAAGTGGTTAACTTCCCTGGAACCCTCAACCGAGAGGCATTACTTCCTTGGGAAATTAACCCCAAATTGGGGTTCTCTTCCTGCATTTATTTTCTAGACCAGGAAGTTATAGGAAGAGAAATAGGTGGGGTTTTGCTAAGCACAGTTTAACAAGCTTTAACAATAGAAGCTGGTAACATTCAGTGAAACAAGTCAGATGACATTCCATTAAGCAATAAAATGATTCACTAACAAAGGCCTAAGTTAGCAAACATTTGTTCTCCCTCTAGCAGTTTTCCAGCAACTTAGATATCAATCAGTAACTAATCTGTCTTTGAGCCAGCAAACTTGCTGTGCCATAGTTCTTGTCTTTCAACAGAGACTCAATAGCCTGGGGAAAATTTCCTGTCCTTGCAAGGTCAGTATTTGAAACTGCAAGGCTTTGGAAAACCAGGCCCTGTGAAGTACATGTGTTTTATGCATACTCCACAGGTCTCCAGTTTAGTTGGTCTGGATTGTGACCTGAGGAATTACAGGTTCTCAGTTGATGATGATGATGATCAGGAGAAGGGCTCATTTTAGGAACCATTTCTGTGAGGTGTTGGGAACACAATTTATTTTTCAAAAAGCTTTTATTTTTGGAATTTTTAGTGGAATTTTAGTATTGTGTATAATTATTTAATATAAATATATTTTCAATCTCTTAACAGAAAAACTGTAGACATTAAATTTAACAGAGTTTATTTGAGCAAAGAACAACTCATGAATTGGGCAGCACTCAGAACCAGAAGAGGCTGAGAGAGCTCACCTAGCAGAATGAGCAGGGAGCTTTCATAGGCTGAACGCTGAAGTAGAGAAATCATCTGATTGGTTACAGCTAGGCGTTTGCCTTATTTGGACATGGTTTGATCAGTTGGCTGCCTGTGACTGGCTGAAGCTTAGCTGTTTGTTACAAAAGTATACTCCTAAGTGAAGTTTCTGTTTACATACAAAGGTAGGTTGTGGTTTGTGGTGTAGGAACTCAAAGTAGGGAGACATTCTTAGGCCAGTGGCCTCCTCCTTATTTAATTTAACAAATCCTAATACATAAGTGTGCAAATAAGATGGGGCAAATAGGGCTTAAGAAAAGGTGTACAAATAGTATTTGTTTTTATTTTGATTCTGGTCAATAAATTTAATAATGATAACAAAAGAAATAATTTTGTTAAGAACTTGAACAATCCAAAAGATGGTACCATAGAGCTTGATTTTTTTCCTTTCCTTTCTTTTTTGCTATAGAAAGTATTAGTTTCTTCCAGCATAAAAAATGACTGTTTTACTGTCTGTTAGCCACCCTGTAGTATAGCACAGCACTTTATAGAGGGAATGGCTAAATTCTATTATGTTTCAGACTTCAGAAATTTAAACATTTACCCAATATTTTGGTATACAGTAACATGAAAATGAGTATTACTGAGTGGTTCACCACATACTTGATCAAAATTATGTAATATTATGTCATTCCATTTCTGAAAGAAACAATTTTTTAATGAATAGATATTTGAATGAATAGTTCAGTCTGCTTCCTAAGAAAACAAATTTTTAAGTTCTTTTGCCCTTTATTTTAAACATCTGTGGTCACATTTTCTCAAGCTAATATATAACACAGGCACATTTGTTTAAAAATTAAAATTAATTGGTGTAGATGTAGAACAGCAGAAAATCCTTTTATTTTTATTTCACACATGTAGTACCACTCTCATTTCCCTCCCCAATTGAATTGGATTTAAAGAATGTTTAAGTTTCTTTCTTCTCCTTCATTCTTTCCTTTCTTCCATCTTTCCATCTTTCCTCCCTTCCTCCCTCCCTCCCTTTCACCCCCTCTTGTATTTTATAGTAGAAACAAAGTTGGCCACCCCAAGCCAACTCAGAACATGGGCTCAATATGGTATTGTTTTTGTGTTTCTCAAAGTATTCTTAAGATGCTGCTAGCGAAAGGGTTTTGTGATTGTAGGAGACCAGAATATGCCATCCCAAATATGCCACTTCGACATAGGGATTATTTTGAGTAGGTTGTTTTGAGTAATAGCAGACACAGGAGAAGCCCTGAAAACAGCAAAAGTTACCTTTTTGTAATTTACACCTATAAAGGAAATCTTTGGTACGTTCTGGATGTGACCTACGCCATCTTGGATGTGACGGACGCCATTTTACACACACAGCACAAAATGGCCACTAGCTTTTCCCTTATGAGAAACCTCATGGTTTCTGAGAAGTAGGAACTCCTCCACACGAGCACCAAACCCCTCCCTGATTATGTCAGCCTTCCTTACAGTCTATAGCTCTCCCACCCGCAGGCCCGGAGCTGTCCTCCATTTTGAGAGCAGCCCGGAGGATTCCTTTCCTTTAATAAAGCTTGATCAGTATTGGGCATTTTGGCTCACTTTCTTTCAATCTCCATCTACCTCTCTGTACCAGAAAGAGAAGGATGACTGAATCACAAGAGACTCCTATCAGTAGAGAAGGCACCAATTTAAATCTGCAAAACAAACTACACTCTTATTTGCTGTGCTTTTTCTGGTCATCTCCCCATAACTTGCCTCCTCCACACCCTACTTTCTTTTAGTTGAAGATGCTATATAAGCAGGAGTTCTAGGCCACCCCTTGGAGAGTTCTCACTTTCCCATGGATATATCCCATATAACTTGAGTTATACATGTTAATAAAATTGTTTATTATTCTCTCGTTAATCTGTTTTTTTGTTACAGGGTCCAAGTAACAACTCAGAAGGGTAGAGGGAAAATTATTTTTTCCTCTGCTACTCTTGATCAGTAGTAGAAAATTAAAAGTTTGAAAGCATATTTTAGGAGTATGTTCTCTATTTTATTTATTTTTTTCAAGATATTAGAAGGCGTATGTTCTACTGAATAGAGAAGTAGGAATTGGAATGGAATAGAAACAATGAGTAATGAGCATATAATACCCAAGTGACTTTATTGGTACATAGAACAGCCACATGTAAAGTTGAATAGTGCTCAGTTAAATAGAAGCTACCGAATTAGCTTATGTTTAGCCACTGGTAATGTCATTTGAGACATGTCCTTCTTTATGAAAAAAAAATGAACAGTCCTCAATGATTGAATTATGTTAATATATTGCAAAGGTCTATTAGACATAATAGGCACTTTTTTCAGTTTTAAAGGGTATTCTCTTCTTGCTGCTGTTAGTGATAACTGTATAAGATGACATTTAAGAAACCATTTTTTTATTATAATAAAGTGCTAGATTTTTCTTAACAGCATTTAGTTACTTAATAGAACCTGAGAGCTGTCAAAGAAAAAATTACAGCATATTTAGTTTAAAGATATCAGTTGACTTTATTGCTATTCTAGAATTGGACAGCACTTCTTTCTGTAAAAATAGAATAAGTATTTCAATGAGTTGAGTAGAAGGGGGTGGTTTTATATTTTGAAGAAAGCAGATACAAATAACAAAAAGAGGATTGGTCATTTTAAAGTTACTTTCCTTGCAAGGTGGGGACAGGGAGACAGAACAGTAGAAAGATAATTGATTGGTTAACATCAGGTTACTTCAGGTTATTTTTTCTTGTAAGGATTAAAACAGAGGAAACTTCATTATCATGCCAATTGAAGATTAAAACTGGCTTGTTTGGGAAATTGGCTGTTCTCTCTCGCTCCTATTTCTTGGAAGATTAGATAACTTAGTTTTGGTTTGGTGATGTGAAACCCAGCATAAGTGACTCCATTTTGAATTTTAGTCTGTTGATTCCTAGTGCAGTTTAGTCCAAAACAATGGCTTTCTATAATTTTTATTTAACAGAGCTTATGAAAGAAGAGATGAAATAATTTTATTAATTAATTTAAGATGTTTAGAGAAATTTTGAGTTCAGCTTACTTTGGTATAGTTCCCAACCCCATGTCATTTAAATCTCACATTTATAAAAAAAATTATTAAATTCTTTAAGATATGAAAAGAGACTCCTGTAAGACTGAAATATTAGTAGCAGGAGCTGTGAGAGGAAAAACAGAAGGAAATTTCTCTTGCATCTCTAAGTGTGTAGGGTATGTACCTATATGCATTCATTTTTAATCTATGTTCACTGTTGAACTTCCTCCAAATGTGGATTGATATCTTGTTTTTCTTGATAGGGAGGGGTAGTTCTCTCTTCCCCAAATGGAATTCTTTCTACTTAAGATTTCCTTCTTTCTTATTAGGGGAGAGTTAGGATTACTTTTAGTTACAGAGTTTCTCATAGTAAATTTTTAGGGTCATTTAGTTTCGTAATGAGCCTTTTTCATAGGCAAGCATTAAGATATATTATTTTTCGAAGATGTAATGCGTCATTCTCTAATGGATATTTCTGTGCTGCTTGGCAGTCTACCTCAGGTGGTCTGTTAACTCTGTCTCACCACTTGTCTGTCTTATTAGACAGAACCCTTTGTTCTCCTCCTTGCTGGACCCCCTTCCCCTTCCATTTAGCTCAGGAATATCTTAAGTAGAGAACTGTGGAGTGCTTCCATTTCCTTACCAAGAACCTGGCTTCACTGTCTTCCCTCCTCCTCTGCCCATTTTAAAATATTGAGTTCTGGGAAATAGAACTTCGACTTCCTAGGACTCTGGGTATTCTTGGCAACTTTTTACAGACTTGCAGATTCCCAGATCTACAGAGGAGTCCTTTTCCTCTTCCCTTGGCCATTTCCTGTGGTCATATTGGTCAGGTTTTTGGTTCATTTTGTTTTTAATTGTGAAGTCATCCTAGATTCTAGGTCAGGTGGTAGGCACCTCTCCCTGGTGCTATTCTCATCCTGCCTTCATTCCACTCCCACCATGTTGAGTTGGATGATTTGTGCTCTAGAGGGTTCTTTTGCTTATATTGAAGCATCAAACTATCTCACAGAGAAGAAGGGGGGAAGGGAGCTCCTCTTGCCCATAAAATAGTCTGATTCCCCTAAGGGTCTATGGTCATATGAGGTTTGAAACTATCTAGAGGCTCATTATGACTTTAGCTGTTACACATTTGAGATTGTTCTCAGCTATTTTACCCAAGCAGCAAAACTTACTAGATGCCCACTATGAACTAGATACTGGTTAGGTTCTGGGAATAAAACAGTGAACAAGGCAGACATGTTTTCTTTCCTCATGCAGTTTACTGTCTAAACAGGCAAATACAGGGAGGTCTTGAAATACATAAAAGAGTACCAGCCTCATCTATGTGTATATGAGTGAGTAGTTTAGTGGTGGGGGTGGTGTAGGGAAGGCATCATGGAGGAAACTATATTTAAGCTGAGACTTAAAGAAGGAGAAGTTAGCCAGGGAAGAAAAAGTTGGGTATTGTAGAGAAATGGAGTGTGGTTGGAGCAAGTGTGTAAAGGTTTGGTGCAGTCTAAAGCGACATTGTGAGAGTGAGCAGATAATAGCTTGTGTGAAAATGAGCTGAGAGAGAGAATGCATATTTGAGGAAAGTTCAGTCTTGGAGTATGAAGGAGATAGGGGTTAAGTTCTGAGGCTAGAGAGGGTAAGCAAGAAGCCAGATCAGTACTCTTATATAAGACATGAGAGCCATTTAAGTGCTTTTAGCAGGGGCAATGACTAGTTTTGCATTTGAGGGAGAGAACTCTCTTGTGGGAAGAACAGATTGGAGGGGGGTAAGATTGGAGGTAAAGAGATTATTTAGGAAGCTATTGGAGGGATCCAGAAGAGAGACTGGGGTGATTCGAGACAGGGTAGACATAATGAAGGGGTGTAAAATTAGATAGATGTAAGAAAGATTTAGGAAGAGACTTGGGATTTGATGATAGATATGAAGGACAAAGGGGAGAAGGTGGCAAGATTTCCAGACTGGGCCATGGACTGAATGGTGGCACTGTTTATGAAGATTCGAGAGGAAGAGTGGCTATGCAGAGGGCTGGGGAGGGTGAAGAGAAATGAGTTTAATTTGGGGCTTGTTAAGTGTGAGGTGCCTTTGGGCTATCCATATAGGAGTGTTTTGTCTGAACAAAAGTGTTTTGTTGGTTGTGCAGGTCTGAAACTCAGGTTGCTGCCTGGGCAAGAAATGTAACTTTCAGACTCATGTAGGTGCAGAGTGCACTATAATGGATGCTTCTGTAATATGAATTAACTCTTAAGTGGTTGGTAAATGGGGAAACGATGTTAGAATAATCCAGAAGTCATATTGGTACATAGGCAGTTTTTTGCTAGGCAGGGGGAGATAAGATATCGGGAATAGATACATAATCTTTAGCTAGACACAGAAAAGTGCTTAGCTCAGTGTACAATGAACAGGAATTCTATGTATTTTTTTTTTTTTTTAAGATGACCAGTAAGGGGATTTTAACACTTGACTTGGTGTTGTCAGCACCACGCTCTCCCAAGTGAGCCATGGGCCATCCCTTTATAGGTATACGAACCATGGCCTTGGTTTTATTAGCACCACACTCTCCCAGTTGAGCCATGGGCCGGCCCTTGTATTTTAAGAAAATTAAAAGAAAACAAACAAATGCCTATTTCTGGGGCACCTTCCACCATAAGGTGAATCCCCAATTCTTGATACACGGGGTATTTAACTGGCTCACAGCTGCACTTCTGCCTTCTTTCCACTTTATTTTTCTGTACTTTAAATATCTGCTGTGGTAGTCTTTGTTCATGCTGAACTGCCTAATTGGATGGTCTAAATCCGGTCCCTAGGACTGTTTATGGTTTTTATTAGCACAAAGATTACAAAGTTGCTTAGGTTCTGAGCAGACTGCCCCAATGCTATTTTTCTTATAAGCTCTGTCATGAGGGCTTTTTCAGGGACTCATTGTGTTACAGTGGAGATGCCTTGTATTGAAAATCTGTCAGTAGAAAAAATTATGCAAGGAAATGTGACAGAAGCAGAGTGACAACATTCCATCCTAGGATGGAATCAAAAAAACACCAATGTTTACTGGCCAGGAACAGAAAAAAGAGCCCATAAAAGACACTGAAGAAAAAGAAAGGGGGCCTGAAAGATAGGAGGCAAACCAGAGGAGTGGACTTGTCTTGAGAACCTTCAAGTTGGCTTCTGTGCTCCAGAATCTTTCACAGTTTCTTTGCTTTGTGATAAAGAATACGTTTCAGGCTTGTCTTGCACATTTCATTCTCCGTACTAAAATCAGCTGTTTGACTAAGGCAGCCCTGGTTACTTTTAGTAGAAAATGGTGGTTATCAGTCACAGTCTGCTGGGGACCGGTAGATTGGTAACTGTCTCTACGCCTTTTCAGTGAAGAGAACTAAGAATATTTTGTTAAGAGAAAATAAATCCTGAGTTCAGTATTTCTTAATCAAATTTAAGTTTTTATTTCTTTAATAATTGTCTTTTTTCTTATGTTGAAAATCTTTTTAAAATGACATTAACATTGTTACAAATTTGCTTTATCTTAATGTATATAATGATTTCAGAGTAACAGGACCAATGTTATTACTAAGAATATACTTGAAATAATTGCTCTGTTTGTACTATCTCATATTTTAATGACTTAGCTTTTTTATATTTTTACAAAATATTCAAGCTGGTTTTCACAGAACAACTCTTCATTTTTATACTCATATCAAATGAGTTTATATGTTATATATTATATATTAATAGTGTTCTATATTATATATTAATATATATTAATAGTGTTTATATATTATAATTTTATATATTTAAATATATAGTTTATATATTAATAGTGTTTAATGTGCATACTTTAACAAGTACAACTAGCATAAACAGATTGGAAAAAAATATGACTGACATTTGGTAAAACATTAACAGGTTAGAGAGAAGTATACCAGAAAGTAGCTATCAGGATGCTGTGAACATCAATTAATATATTTTACTGAGTTAATGGAAATCCTTTGTAAATCAGAGGTTAGTCAGGAATACTCCTACTATAATAATCCTTCTCGTTTGAGTATATGATATAAGGCAGTGGTTTCTTAGAACTTCTCCCTTTAAACTTTTATTAAATATATATTACTGAAATACATTAGTCTAGTGACCCATGTACAAACATAATTCATAAATAAATATGCATATATTGGGGGAATGTGCTCATGGAGGTAAAAACCATGAGTATGAATCTTGGAGATATGTATTTTTAAGACTTATTTCAAATATATATTTTAATGTATGATGTTGTACCAGAAATCATATTTTTTACTGCTTGGCTTTTTTTATTTAAGGTAAAACTAGCAGGGAGGCTGGGAAAAGGTTGGTGGATTGGTACAAAATTACAAAGTTATAGTTAGATAGGAAGAATAAGTTCTGGTGCCCTAAGGTGACAATACCTAATATTGTATTGTGTATTTCAAGATAGCCAGAAAAGAGGATCTTGAATGTTATAACCACAAAGGAATGATAAATGTTTAAGTGATAGATATGCTAACTATTCTGATTAGATAATTATATATGTGTGTATTGAATAACAAATTGTAAGTGAAACTATACCTCCAAGAATGGTAGACTGTTAATACATAAATAGGTTCAATGTTTTTTCCTCAATTGTTTGTTGTTGTTGAATATCATTTTTGTCTAAAAATAACATGAATTGTATGTATTTGATAGCACGATAAAAACTATCTGGCTGGCCTATGTATATTAGTCTCTTAAAATATATTATTATTATAATCAATATATTGTACGTTAATTTGCAACAGTAGCTTATTAATATATTAACTTTAATGTGAGAAGCATAATAGAAAGTCTTTGTTTTTACTGTGCAGTCAGCCGATCTGACTGTTAATCTAATGCTAATGGTCCCAGAGATACATTATGAAACTTTTTATAGTTATGATACTCACTTTATACCATAGTGAAAGCAAGTGTCTACACCTCTTTCAGAGCATCATTTATACTCTTGAGTGATGGTAAGAGAAAACTCTCACATACTCTCCAATACTGTGATGCGGTGTTCATTCTGGACAGGAGCTTACTCATGCTCTCTGATTAGAATTTAAATCCATGACCCTTTGTGTAAGTGTTAGTCACATCACCCTATTGTATGTCTTTTCCAGTTTCTTGTTTTCTTAACTGTGATTATCAGCTCTGTTTACTTTGTAACATCTACTTTTCAAGCACCAAATTTAGTTGTTTATTTGTGTCCATGTTTGTGTGTTGGGGGATTAATTTTGCCATCAATATAAATCATGTGTGCTTGACTATGTCTTAAATTAACTTTAAATATCTTTATAATGATTAGTTTTTAAAAATTAATATTGCCTTTTGTCTAGAATAGTAATATCTGGAAATATGCAAGTTAATGCTTATTCCTAGTTCCTGATTAACATATTTGAAGGATTTAATTGACCCTCTTAAAAAAATTGTAATTAGATCTTCTTTAAAACCCTTAAAACTATGCCAGCTTTTCCCTGATGTTGTAACAGTCTGAAATTCATCTATGTCTCTTAATTTTAAGAAAAAGTCTTAGATTACCTAATTTTTACCTTTAAGGCTGCCAAAAATTTAAATAAGTATGTTGCTCATTGTTATGGTGACAGAGTATGAGTTTGACTGCATTTGTATACTTGTTCCATTTTTGTTCACCTGTTATTTATGCTTGTTCATATAATATTCTTTATAGTAGGTTATGTTACTATACAAAGATGATTGTTTAATAATAATCCAATCAAAAAACAAAGACTGCCAGAGTGCTTAGGGCAGCATCTGTGTAAGGTACAGACGGATTAAATGTAAAAGAAAGAAAAAGAAGGCATACTAATACTAAAAGAAATACTGTAAGAACACTATAAGAAATACTAAAAGAAAGCTGGTATAGCTGTTTTATTACCAAATGAGGTACATTTTTTGGCAAAAATTTTAGTCAAAAATGGAACATTTTATAATTGTAGAATGGTTACATATAACATCTAAATTTGAATGTCCTGTGAATCTCTTTCTATTGTATATTGTTTCTCTTTGGTTTTAGTCATGTGGTCTTTTCTCATATGTTGGATTATTTTTAATTTAGTTATTTGTAATTGAGGATTAAAAATGTAGAGATTACTTGAGCCCTAGGATGACATCTTCCTGGTAGATGTTTAGGTTGTGGGTACTAACATTCCCAGCTCATCTCAGTCTAGTCAGAAATGGGAAGATTTGAAGCTGGGCTTCACTCTGAATCCAGGCCGCCCTAACTCCTAGGGTATAGACTTTAGGGCCCAATTTGGGAAGCTCTAAATTCCAGTTTTTGCTTCTTTAGCAGATAGGGCTTAGCTCAGTCCATTGAAAACTCTGTTCAGCTTTTCACCCTCTTAAGATCACTGGGGTCAGATTCTGAAAATAATTTTATTGACTGTAATAAACTGTGAAAGATACTTTATAAGCACTTGTCTAAAACTCACTTTAAAACAGTATGAAGCTGAACTGAATTATCCAGTGAGTTCCATAGCACACTATATGACACTAGTACTAAAACTGAGAAATGAAAGGAACAAACCTCTGCCTGTCTAAAATAACTCTACTGATGTGATATTTTCATACATTTAAAAATGACTCATCTTGTAAAAAAGTGGAAAGCCCTAAAAGGGAAAATAGACTCGTGTTCAGACTTTACCTTTATATATAAATATTTAATAAAGGGGAATATAGTCTTGTGTTATTTGTGGAATTCAAAGTTATTTACAAGGGGTAGGGCAATAGGTAGAGAAGTTATGGTTGAGGCTGGGTCAGCCAATGAGGCCTGGAGATCTACCTGCTGGGTAGCTCCAGACTGAGGCAGCTCTTCTCAGTCCTAGGGCTCAATAGACCATAGTCTGAAAACGGTTAATCCAGTCCAGCCCTTACTTTTAAAATTCTTAGCAACACATTCCTGAACACTAGTCACTTTTAGTTATAATGTGATAAACTAAAAGTGGACAGTAGAATATAAGGCAAAGGCTCTTAAAGTCATACAAGAAATTATATTAATATGACTAGTGTTTTATTTTTATGAGAATTTGTAAGATTTCATATAGTCTTGAAGAGTATGCAGTCTAATTTGGGTTAATAGTGTTGGTTGAATATGTCCTAATTGCATACCTATAACATAAATAATCATATTTGACTATACAGAGTGTATCTAACATTGTGGATATAATTTATAAATGTTGACACCAAAGCAAGTAGGTAGTGACTGCAGAATGTTCATTTCCATGTTTATGGATATGATCTTTTAAATTTTAAGCTTAGCATATAGTACACAAAGTTCATAAGAAAGTGCATGTATTTCTGAGTGTTTTCTTAATGAAAGGCTTAAAAGTTTTAAGAACTTATATGAGGATACCTCAAAAAGTTTGGGACAAGTAGGGTGAAAAGATAATATGAATCTTCCTGTGAACTTTTTGAAGTACCCTTGTAAATGGTTGAACTGAGTGTGAAAACATGTAAAGGAATTGAGGAAATTGTAATGGAAAATTAAAAGAATCAGGTAGAAATGAGGCCCTTTTTTATTTAGCTAACACTTACAGAACTCTTAAGTGCCTGTCATTGTTCCAGATACCTTACATGTTTTAACTCATTTAACTGTGTGACGTCAAAGATGGAGTAAACTGATTGAAGTGAACAAAGTGAGAAAAACATAAACAATCAAATAGAAGTTCTGAGTAATGTGAAAAGAGGAAATATATGTTACAATGTGAAAAACTGACATAAACTTGAATGCTTTGTCATCATGTGTCTCTCTCATTTAATCTTATTCAGATATGTGTGGTGTTCAAAGATGACTGTTGTTTGCCCTTTTCAGTGACGTTCAGCAAGTCAGGGATAGGGACTTTCAGCCAAATCTTTTTATTTTCTGAAAGTGTTTTTTTTTCTGAAAGTGACCAATTTTTAAGTTATATAATTGGCCCTATTTAATGTCATATCTGAGAAAAATAGTGTTGCTAATCTTATTTGATGAAATATGTAAATGAATAAAATGTGTTAATATTATCTTCAAAACTACTGAAATTTGCTAGTGCCTTTCTGATTGTTGGCAGCACTAACAAGAAACACTCAGTGGTTCTTGGAAGAGTCAGTATTCTATAATGCTGCGTCCATTTTGAAATGAGAGGGCATTGGTGAAGAGGACATGAAGCAAATCATAGAATACTGATTAAAAACATTTTAGCCAAAACAAATTTATTTTGGATATCAGGGATTCCCATATATTTTATCCAGTAAGTTCATCTTAAATTGTTTGAAACAAATGCCTGTGGAATATAAAGAAAATTTACTTGCTTTGTAATGGTTGTGAACATGTGAATTTATGTTTTTTCAAACCAAATTTTTTGTATTATTTCCCTAGGGAGTTGGTCTCTCAATTCATGGACAATTCCGAGTGGCTACTGAAACGTCTCTTTTTGCAATGCCAGAAACAAGAATAGGTAAAAAAAACAGAAATTTTTCATAATTACTTTTAGAATCATCTTTTGATACATTTTACATTATACTATTGTATTAGTCCATGTCTGTTGCTTATAACAAAATTGCTGAAACTGGGTGATTTATGAAGAAAATGAAATTTATTGCTTACATTTTCAGAGGCTGGGAAGTCCAAAGTCCAGGGAACACATTTGGTGAAGGCCTTGGTGGTGGCGAGTGATTCAGGGGTCCCACGTGGCAGAAAATGGCAGAGCAGAGAGAGAGAGAGACTCTCACATGGCTCTCCTTTTAAAGCCCTCAGAACCACACTCATGACCACCATTATTAATCCATTCACTATGGCATGGTTCAACAATGTAATCACCTCTTCAAGGCCGCACCTTTCAATTACCATAATTGGATTTCCCACCATCAACAGTTACAGTGGGGATTAAGCTTTAATGTATAGACTTTGGGTGATACAATTCAATCAATCCATTGCAACTATGATGAAGGAATTGATAGAATCTTGCAAGGGATTCTATCAATTGTTGCAAGGGATACAACAATGAAAAAGTTTTTTGAAAGAAATTAAACAAAAAAGAAGTTAAACAGGAAGATACCTAAAAGCTCAATAATTTTATCTGAAAATACAAAAGAAGAATATTTAATTGGAGATACTATCACACTGTAGTTAATTTTAAATTAAAGGTTATTAAGGGAATATTCTTGCATTTAGATCTGTGACCCATTTTGAGTTAATTTTTATATATGGTATAACATATGAATCAAAGGCATAGATCAAAGTTTATGATTTTGTATATGGAAATACAATCATTCCAGCACCAGTTGTTGAAAAGTCTATTGAGTGTCCATTGAATTGCCTTTGTACCTTTGTCAGTTGTCTGTATTTGTTGATCTTGGTGCCAACACCATGTTATCTTGATTACTGTTGCCTTATAATAAGTCTTCAAATCAGGTAGTTATAATCTTCCAACTCATTCTCTTTTCCCCCCAAGTTGTTTTGGCTATATAGATTCTTTGTGTTTCTATATAAATTTTAGAGTGAGTTTGTCAACAAAAAAGCCTGGGATTTTGATTTTTCTTTTAGACGGGAGAAGAAGCCAATGCAATGGCTAGTCTTTTTTGTAAAGAGGACACTTCATAGCACATTTTGAGTAAGTTAGTGCAGGGGCTCAATGGGCCAACTGGTGGGGCACCAGCTTGTAATGAATTCCACAGTTAGGGCATTGCTGGGTATTGCCTTTGTGCAGCCAGAACCAGATGACTACTATTGTCCTCTTTACAGATGCAGCCCACTCTTCTCTTGTTGGTGATGGAGGGGACTAAATTAGGGTCTTCTCTGGTGCCTGAAGCTGCCTTTGAGGGTAATATATTGTATGGGTCTAGTCCCTTCTGCACAGCCATCATGAGCTCCCTCTTCTCCCTCTTCAGCCCAATTGCTTGTTTGTCATCAGTCAGAACACCACCTTCTGACGCTGTGGAGCATACTGTGGCTGCCCTACTGGGACCGCGGGCCCTCAGGGCCTGTGCAGCGAATGCTCCAGCTCCGCAAAGTAACCTTGAAGCCATCACACCTGTAACCAGATTTTGATTTGATTTCTCTAGAACCTATAGATCATTTTAGGGAGAATTGACATCTTAATATTAAGTCTTCAGACCTATGAGCAAGGTATATTTCTCCATTTAAGTTGTCTTTAATTTCTTTCAGGTAAAGTTTTGTAGCTTTCAGTGTATAGGTCCTATATATCTTTTGTCAGATTTATCTGTATTTTATATTGTTTGATGATATAGTAAATGATTTTTAAAAAAAATTTTTAGTTCTGCTTGTTAGTTGCTAGTATATAGAAATACAATTGATTTTTCTATTGACTTTATAGCCTGCAAACTTGCTAAACTCACTTATTAGTGTTTATTTTGCAGATTCCACTGGATTTTCTAAATAGAGGCATGTCATTTACAAATAAGGTCAGTTTTAGGGCTGGCCGGTTAGCTTAGTTGGTTAGAGCATAGTGTTGTAATACCAAGGTCAAAGGTTTGGATCCCTGTACAGGCCAGCTGCCAAAAAAAAAAAAAAAAGTTCAATCTTACTTTTTCCTTTCTAATCTGATACCTTTTATTTCTTTTTCTTGCCTTACTGTACTGGGTAGAACTTCCAATACAATGTTGAACAGAAGTGATGAAAGTGGACATTTTTTCCTTGTTCCTCATTTTAGGGGGGAACGCATTCAATCTTTCATAGCTTTTTCATAGGTGCTCTTTATTAGGGTTAGGAAGTTTCTTTCTATTCCTGGACCGCTGAGGAGTTTTGTTTTGTTTTGTTTTTTACTAGAAATGGATTTTGAATTTTAAAATTTTTTTCTGCATATATGGAGATGATCATTGGTTTGTCTCTTTTAGCGTGTTAATGGTGAATTACTTTGATTGGTTTTTCAACATTAAACCAACCCTGCATTATTAGGAGAAATCTCCCTCATGTGTTACTGTTTTTATATTGGTTATATTGGTATTGTTGGCTTTGATTTACTAAAGTTTTATTTGGACTTTTTGCAGTTGTGTTCATGAGGGATTTGGTCTGTGATTTTCTTGTAATGTCCTTGCTTTGTTTGGGTATGAGGGTAATGTTGGCTTTATTTTCTAGAAAAGTTTGTGTAGAATTGGTATTATTTTTTCTATAAGTGTTTGGTAGAATTCCAACTAGTGAAGCCCTCTAGGCCTGAAATTTTCTTTGTGGAAAGGTTTTTAACTACAGATTCTTTAATTGATATATGACTATTCAAATTATCTATTTTTTTCTTGTACAAGCTTTGGTAGTTTGGGTTTTTCAAGGAGTTTTTCCAATTTATTAGTATAAAGTTGTTCGTAATATTCCCTTGTCTTTTTAATATCTGTAGAATCTGTAGTTGTGTCTGGACCTCTTGTTTTTGATCTTGGTCATTTGTGTCTTCTCACTTTTTTTCCTGATCAGTTTAGTTAGAGGTTTATTAATTTTATTGATCTCAAAAAACCAGGTTTTTGTTTTCATTTATTTTCTATTTTGTTGATTTCTACTCTGATATTTATTACTTCCTTTCTTCTACTTTGTTTCATTTGCTCTTCTTTTTCTAGTTTCATCAAGTGAAAGCTGAATTCATTAGTCTGAGACCTTGTTATAGAATTCTATTCTATCTGATTTTTAATTTCAGTACAGTTGGCCCTTCATATCTGTGGGTTCTGCATCCATATATTCAACCAACTGTGGATCGAAAATATTCGGAAAAAAAAAATTACATTTGTGCTGAACATGTGTAGATTTTTTCTTGTCACTATTCCCTAAACAATACAATATAACAACTGTTTACACAGCATTTACATTGTATTAGGTGTTGTAAATAATCTAGAGATGACTTAAAGTATATAGGAGGATGTGTATATCAAATACTACACCATTTTATTTCAGGGACTTGAGCTCCACTGATACTGAGGGATGACTGTACTTTAAAGATACTAATATGTCTTCACTTTTACATTTTTCCTATGAAAAGTCTGCTCTTTTCTTATCTTTGTTCCTCTGTAAGTAAGTGTCTTTTTATTTTCTCTGGTTGCTGTTAAGATTTTCTGTTGATTACGTGTTTGGGGTTTTTTTTATTATGATGTGCCTTGGTGTAGTTTTCTTCATATTTCTGATGCTTGCATTTATTGAGCTACTTAAGTTGACAGTTTCTGCAAAATTTGGAATATTTTTTCAAATATTTTTTTTCCATTCACCCCTTTTCAGGGACTCCATTTAAACTTATATTAGCTCACTCCTGCTTTGTTCATTTTTTTAAGTTTTCTTTTCTCTTTTTAATGTTATATGGTTTCTATTCTTGTGTCTTCAAGTTCATTAATCTTTTCTTCTACAAAGCCTAATCTACCCTTAATCCCATCCAGGTATTTTTCAGTTCATACATTCATCTCAGTATTCATCTCTAGAAGTATAATATGGGTTTGTTTGTTTTTTTTGTATCCTCTATGTCTCTACTTTTTGAACATATGGGATATGTTTATAATAACTGTGTTAATGTCCTTATCTGCTAATTCTTACGTTTATGTCAGTTCTGAGTCAATTTTGATTGATTTTTTTATCATCTCATTATGGGTATTTTCTGGCTGTTTAGATGGCTGGTAATTTTAGATTAGATTCTAGACATTGTAAACGTTACCTTATTGTGTGATGGATGTTTTTGTATTTTTATAAATATTCTTGCTTTCTTCTGGGATGCATTTAAGTTACTTGGAAATAGTTTGACCTTTTCAGATGTTTCAAATTTTGTGTTTTTTTAAAAAATGCAGGATTGAAGAAGTGCTCAGACTAGGGCTATTTATTTCACACTACTAAAGCAATATCCTTTATATTTACCTAACGTACCATGCATCATGCATTTTTCTAGTCTGGCTGGTGGGAACAGGCACTGTTCTCAGCCCTATGTTGGTTTACAGTACTGTTCTCTGTAATCCTTCCCTGTGGGCTTCTTTTCTTAGCCTCAGGTAGTTTTCTCACACACGTGTATTGACAGGTCGTAAGCTAAATACTTACAGGAGACCTCCTACAGATCTGCAGAGCTCTCTCTCTTTGCAGCTCTTTCCTCTTTGGTACTTTGTTCTGGGAATTCTAGCTGCCTTCGTCTCCCTGGACTCTAAGCTTCATCTAAAATGAGGGACTATGCTGGTCCTGGAAACTCTCTCAAGGCATTAAGCTGGAGCTATTTTAGGGTTTACCTTTTCGTTTTCTAATATCAGAGATTGCTTTCCTTCGTTGCCTGAGATCCAGTGTGTTGAAAACACTGTTATTTCATATGTTGTGTCTGTTTTTATAGTTGTTTCAGGTAGGGAGGTAAATCTGGTCCCTGTTACTCTATCTTGTTCAAAGTGTAAGTCTCCCAGGTGGACTTTAGCCTGGGTGGTTTAAGAGGCTTTGCAAGGAGATGTTCTTTAAGCTGAGATTTGAAAGACAAGGAGCCAGCTGTATTAAGATGTGAGAGTAGAATATTGTGGTGTTGAGAATAGTTCAGAGACCCTAAGGTCAGAATGAATTTCATCTCTTCAAGGAACCAAATGGAGGCAACCGTGTCTGAATCAAGGGCAGGAGTGATCTAATATGCTCTTGAAGGGGTACATGGGGGCTCTTGAAGAGGTAACCAGGGGCCTCTGGTGAAGAGTTTGGATTTGAAACTAAATATGATGGGAAGCTGTGGGAGAGTTTAAAACAGGGAGTGACATGATCTGATTTACATTTTAATACCATCATTCTGGCTGTTTTCAGGATAATAGATTATACGGAGGTGCCAGAGTGGAAGCAGTGAGATTTGTTAGGTCATTATGTTAGTCTAGAGCTATACTCTCTGGTCCTGTAGTCACTAGCCACATGTGGCTATTTAAATTTAAGTATAAATTAGTTAAGTTTAAATAAAATAAAGTCAGTTCCTCAGTTGCACCAGCCACATTTCAAGTCTTTAACAGCCTCATATGGCTAGTGGCTACCTATTGGACGGAACAAATTATAGAACATTTTCATTGTTGCAGAAGATTCTATTGGACAGCACAGGTCTAGAGAGAGGAGATTTTTGGCTTGGAGTAGTGTGGAGGTATAGAGATAAATAGAGTTGAATAGATTGGAAAAATGTTTGGGGGTTAACTGGCTTGCTGATATGATGAATTGGGAATAACTCCAAGGTATTTAGCCTGTGTTACTAGATGGATGAGGCCAATTAGGGAATAAGCAGTGTAATTGGAGGGATGTGAATCAAGAGCTGTGTTTTGCCATGTTATATATGAGATGCTTATTATCCATGTGATTATGTCTAGAAGGCAGATCTAAGACTTTGGTATTCAAAGGAGAAGGCATAACTAGATTCAGGAGTATATTAGTCTGCTATGGCTGCCATAACAAAATACTGCAGACAAGGTGGCTTAAACAACAGAAATTTATTTCTCACAGTTTTGGAGGCTGAAAGTCCAAGTCCGAGGTGTCAGCAGCTTTGATTTCTCCTAAGGCCTCTCTCCATGGCTTGTATATGGCTGCCTTCTTGCTGTGTCCTCACATGGCCTTTCTCTGTTTGCATACATCTCTGGTGTCTCTTGTTCTTATAAGGACACTAGTCCTGTTGGATTAGGGCCCTACCCTTCTGACCTCCTTTAACCTTAATTACCTCTTTAAACGTCCCATCTCCAAATAGAGTCACATTGGGGGTTAGGGCTTCAACATGAATTTTGGAGGGACACAAGTCAGTCCATAATAGGGAGTAATCAGCATATGGGTGCTATCTAAAGCCATAGGAGCTTTAAAATGTGTATATAGGGAGTGTGTATGTAGGGAAGAGGAGGTAGCCTAGTATCAAGCATAGGCACAGAAACATTTAGAGGCCAAGCAAAGAAAGTGGAGCCAGGGAGACTGGAAAGAAACAGCCATTGAGGCCAGGGGTGAGGGAGGAGAGAATGTGGTGCCCTGGAAGAGATGGAGGGTGTTTTCACTTGGGCAGAGTGCTGCTGAATCTCTGGGGCAGAAAGGGGTGAAAAATGTTGGGGAACTGAAAGACTAGTGTGGCTGGAGTATAGTGAGTGAGTAGTAAGAGATGTAACTGAAAAAGTGGTCATGTGTCTTGAAAACTTCGATGAAGGTGCTCATTTTAATCTAAGAGAAATAGGCAGCCATGGAAGGGTTTTAAGCAGTTGAATGCAAGACTCTGTTCCAGATTTGTTATTTTTTAATAGATTACTCTGGCTATTCAGTGGAGAACCATTTGGAGGAGTAATCAACAGGATGTAGTTTTTTTTTTGTTTTTGTTTTTTTTTTCCTTTTTGTCTTTTTTCGTGACCGGAAACGGATCGCAACCCTCAGTGTTGCACCCGTACCGGACCGGGATCGCAACCCTCGGTGTTGCGCCCGCACCTCGCTCAGCCAGTGAGCGGGCCGGTCTGTATGTGGGATCCGAACCCTCGGCGGGAGCGCCGCCGCACTTCCCAAGCGGTGCACTGTAGCAGTGCGCCACTGGGCTGGCCCCTGGATGTAGTTTTTGATGGGGTTTATGGGGATGGTATGAGAGAAAAAGGTGTGGAGGCTGGATGGTGTGTTCGTTATTGAGGTGGGTGTTCCTAGAGGGAGATGGGAGCAGGGAGGTCATGAGTTCAACTATAGACCTAGCTGATTTGAGGTACTAGGAGATATTTCTATTTACAGTAACATGCTGCTTTTAAGTCTAGGAACTTTTTGTCAAATAGAACTGGAAAGAATTTGAGTGCTTATATTTTTATCTCAACTTGATTAAATGAAGCAAGCTTAGAATAGATATATGGATTGTGAAACTAGAGGGTCACAATTGTTTAAGGAGCTCTTAAATATCAAAAAGTAGTATACTGCAATTATTTGTACATATCCTATTTTCAATTGTTCAGTAGACAGGGAATTTTAAAAATACTGATGATTAAGGAAAGTGTAAATGCAAGTGATTTTATTAGATATAAATTTGTCCATTTAATAGGACTAGTGGTTATTAATCTTTGAATATATCAAATATTAAATAATTGACTAAGTTTGAGAAATGATTTAAATGGTAATAATGAATTTTCCCATAATAAAAAAGCCCTTAGATATGTATGTATTTTCCTATGCTTACCATTTGGAAAGAAAATATTTAAAAACATTTTACCTATTTCAGAGGTTCTTAAAAAATAAGTTAGTGGTAAGAAAATTTAAGTAACATTATTGAATACTTCTTAGATACAAAATATTGTGCCATCAAAGACTTTACTGACTTCTCTAGAAGTGAGACATGAAGATTTGAAAAATATCCAAATTAAGTTAGCACAGTTTATAGCAAATCTTTTGTAAAATTGATGACATGGTATAGTACTAAGGTTTTCAGTATTTGTAATATAGATTCAAACTCCAAAAAGAAATGGCTTCTTAATCTAAAGAAAAGAGATTATATTCATCTTTTTCATTTGAATCATTATTCTCTTTTTGTTATATTTACTTACAGGACTATTCCCTGATGTGGGTGGAGGTTATTTCTTACCAAGACTTCAAGGAAAACTTGGTTACTTCCTTGCATTAACAGGATTCAGACTAAAAGGAAGAGATGTGTACAGAGCAGGAATTGCTACACACTTTATAGATTCTGAAAAGGTAATTGTTTGGATGTTTGCATTTTGTGTTGTTGGAATACAAATTACTGCATAGGGAGGCTCTATGAGTGGTTGAGATCACAATCTTTTGGTGGACATGGGTGTGAATCCTGGATCTACTGCTTATATCTGTGGGACCTTGGGGAAAGTTCTTAAGCTCCCTAATTCTCAGTTCCAAATGTGTAAAATGGAGATGGTGATACCGGGTTGTGGACTGTTTTGCCAGCTACCTTCAGTGAATATTTTTAAATGAATAATTAGAGTCTATAAATAAAACTAATGCCTTCTTTAAGAAAGCCTAATATATAAAAATCTAAATTTATGTATAAAATGATAGGCTTTTATTTTATAGAGTTTTTTTAAGGGTTCTCTTGGTTGTGTTTCCTCAGTGCATTTAAAATAATTGCGTTTGTAAAATGTGGTCTTAGGACTTTTCTAAAGCTTATCTGATACAATGAACACATGTTACTTTATCTTTTTTTAAAAAACAGTATGGCCAATTTTCTTAGCACAGGGCAGCTTAATGGCAAAGAAGATGCAGATAGCCCTAGTTTAAATCCTAGCTAGAATTTGGCCTCTTTGGCCTGCAGTTTTCCCATCTGCAAAATGGGGATGACAGTATTACCATAGTAGTTGAAACTCCTTGTGTTACATATAACACAACACTCATTTCAAGGTGGTTTTAACCCAGAGTTCTCACCATGAGACCTAGGATTTATTCTGCGCAACTAGCTTAGCCTCACCCTGACTGGACTGCCATATCCCACCCTTGAACCATGTGGGTGGGTGGAATACACTGACTGTCCTGTCCCAGGTAATGTGCTCTGTCCTTGGAGCTGTGGGGTAAAGTCAGCTTCCCTGGAAGCACATGGTCTTCAAATGAATATCTGATCTTCAGGGAAGAGTGTTTTAGGATAAGGGAAGGAATGTTATAATAATTAAATTAGAAACAGTAACTGACATGTAGTAAGCATTCAAATTTTTACTATTATTAATGTTTTAAACACAGCAATATTTTTCATTGAGAGTCTCTTTTTACATTACATAGGATGGCCCACCAGATCTGGATGGCCCATCACATCCACATGTCCACTTTATCACATTCTTCTGTTTTGGGTACAGCATTGACAGTTGGACTGTCGTACGAATCCGTAAGGACTATTAACAAATTATGATTTTTTATTTTCATTCATCCTCTTTGGCCTACCTGCTACTGAAATTAAAAAGCTTGATAGCATGAAAATGTATTGTTTGGTTGCTGATAGAATTCTCTTCAAAAACTTCATAAATTGGCTGTGAAAATTTTTTTTTTTTTTTTTTTTTTTTTTTTTTTTTTTTTTTTTTT
>NW_007728304.1:225486-258254 GCF_000696425.1 Galeopterus variegatus | reverse complement strand
CCGTACCGGACCGGGGACCGGCAACGGGATTGCAAGCCTTCGGTGTTGCTCCCGCGCCTCGCTCAGCCAGTGAGCGGGAGCCGGTCTGTATGTGGGATCCGAACCCTCGGACGGGAGCGCCGCCGCGCTTCCCAAGCAGTGCACTATCCAGTGCGCCACCGGGCCGGCCCGGCTGTGAAAATTTTTATGTTGATAAGCCTTGGTCTTGTTTATGGTATTGTTAAAGATCCGGTAAAAGCCATGAAGTATCCAAAATTGAAATTTGTCTCTGTACACTGTTACGAACACCTTCCGTCGCATTTGGTTGATGTTTCAGATCTCTCCCCACGATGTGGGCATCCTCAGTCATGTTGAGCAGGTGGCCGTCTCATTCTTCCCTTGAGCTGTAACAGGAAGCAAATGTGGACGCTCTGGTATCTACTGTGGAAGGGACATCCTTCATTACAGTAGAATTTAGTTAAGGATGGAAGAGTGAGCTGATTCACAACCCTTTTCCCTCCTTATCAGCTGCCCAAAAATGATATCTGCAGCAGGTAGACCACCATTCTCAGGGCTTGTAGAGGATACAAAAATGAGTAATATACATTGGGGATGAGAGGTGGGGACAAAAGATAAATAACCATCTGTCTCACTTGGCAGAGTAAAGTGTGATAAGTGTAAAAACAATACAAAAAAAAAGTACTCAAAGGATCGATGGGAGGACAAACTTACCTATAAGAGAGAACTAGAAGTTTTTTTATAGAAGTTGCAGTTCAACTGGCCCTAAGCTGAGTATTGTCAGGAAAAGGGATTCCAAACAGAGAAAAGTCAATGAAACCACAGGGCCAGAAAAAGCCTTAGCTATGTCTTGGAAACAATAAGAAGTCCCATTTAGCTGACCATGAGATGATAGGTACACGAGGGATTAGACAGAGAGGTAAGCGGGGCTATGTAGAACTGTACACTGAGTATGGTAGCCACTAGTCCTGTGTGGCAATTTTAGTTAAAATTAATTAAAAATGAAGTATGATATATAATTCAGATCTTTAGTCTCAATACCACATTTCAACTGCTCAAGATGCAGAGGGAAGAAAAGTTGAATGTCTCTAGTTCTCCTTAGTTTCTTCCACCTTTATTCATTTTTTGTAAGCAAATCCACAACATTTGCTGTGTGGGAATGCACACACATTCAACCTCACTCAAAGTTTCTTTCAGTGACTCAGCTGAAGAGAGAGCATCGTAATTTTAAGACAGGGATTCTAAAAAAGAATATGAAATTTAAAAAAAAGCTTTCTGTTTTTCTGTGGGGTTTTAAGTCTGTTTTCCTTTTTTTCCCCCTTTAGTTGGGCATGTTAGAAGAAGATCTATTTGCCTTGAAATCTCCTTCAAAAGAAAATATTGCAGATGTCTTAGATGCTTACCATACAGAGGTAATCTTGTTAATATAACTCAGGTTCTAATTCATGGGGAAAGGGAAGTGATTAAAAAATTAGAAGTTGGTAAATATTATAGTTTGTGGATGTAAATAAATATACCGGGGAATTATTTACTTTAAAGCTTGGTGGGAGAATCAGTGCTTCACAATTGCTAGGATAGCCATCTCATAAGATGACTTCTTTGCTGTGAAACTTCACAGCCTGTCTTCTCACTCCTGGTGAACTTCAGTGCATAGCCTTGTGATCAGGGCTTTTTACACACAGTGTAACATTTCTGTAATGGAGCTTCAAAGTTGACAATATTTGTGGAGCTGCTATAGTGAAACTCTGATATAGTGTATATATATTTAATAATAAGTGTTTACTTCTAATTCTTTACTTATGTTGTCTAACTTCAGTTTTCTTGTAAGAGCCAAGAATCTAAAACACTACATACCTTGCAGTTAAACATGATGATTGAATATATGTTGCCTCCTAAAACTCCACTAAAATTGTAATAAAGGAATGAAAAAGGCATAAATCCACAAAGACAAA
The DNA here is from genome assembly GCF_000696425.1 of Galeopterus variegatus. Lineage (NCBI taxonomy): Eukaryota > Metazoa > Chordata > Mammalia > Dermoptera > Cynocephalidae > Galeopterus > Galeopterus variegatus. Next base: position 256,305 of record NW_007728304.1, on the reverse strand, counting down.
TAGAACAGAAAAGGAGACAGTGGCAGATGTGAGATGTTAATATTTTGGAAGCTTGAAAGCAGAAGGGATGATGGCAGCTAACTTAGACCTAGAATGCTGAAAATTATCCTTCAGTAGGAGAAGCCAGTAAACGGCAAGCTGATTCTTGCTGTAGACCCTTTTGAAGGCACCAGGTCCCTCTGAAGATTGGGGTGTGGAGTAGGGAAGAAACACAGGAAGATATTTTATAAGCAGAAGTTATAAGCAGCAGTTAGACCTCCAAAAGTCTTCCTCCTGTACAACCAAGAGCAGCTGTTCTTTCATAGTCTGGCAGAGGAGTAGAGACTTAGTCCTTCAAGAGATCAAATTAGACAGGTCCAGCTGAGAGTGGGGATGGGTAAGATGCTGTACTAAAAAGAAGCAAAACATATTAAATGCGAAGATCTCCAGCCCTATTTGGCTTGAAGAGCTTCTGTATGCCACCCCACTCCCAAGCAATAATTGGAAGAAAAAGAAAAAAAGTCTGTAGATATTGACATATGGACCTCTTAAAGACACATCCAGGTACTTGCCTTATCATCTTATAATCCATCATATAATTGACAGTCCTATAACTGCAATTGATACTACACAGTTTCCTAATCTTAGTTCTTCACACAGAAAGCTAAGTATTCTTGGGCCACAACCAACAAAAAAAGGCACTGGAAGGAAGCAGACAATGCAAGGAGAAGGAAACTTTAAAAAAAAAAAACAAAACACCAGCCTATGATTGTAATCTTCAGATAAGAGAAAAACATTTCATATATGAAATGACAGGTGTTATAAAGAGTTCAAAGAATAAGAAATTAAAAATATGAAAGCAATATGGAAAAAAATAATAGATTAAAATTGATGGTTGTGGAAAACTCCAAGAAAGAAGAAGAAAAGGACAATGGGATTGAAAATGGAGAGAATGGAAAACTAGAGGTATTCAGGAGGTCCTATATCTAATTATTTGGAATTCATAACAGAGAAGATAGAGGGAAGAAAATATTTAGAGAAATAGTACAAAAAAATTACCCAGAACTGAAGAACATGAGTGCAGATTGATGGCCACCGAGTACTTGGTGCAGTGAATATGAATACAAAGAATATGAAGATTTTATCCGTTTTTGTTAGAGACTTTGGCAGTCTTTCATGTTATCAAGTTGGGTACTTATGGGATGGATTTTGGTTTGTGGGGATTGAAGGGCCTTAACAAAGAGTTCTGTTAAATGAGTGGGTATTGGACTTTTCAGTATTTTTCTCACTGATTCGGGTGAGAATGGTGACAGCATTTTGATTGAAACTAAGAAAAATACGTTGTTAGGTAAAAGAATATGGATGAAAAAAAAAACCCTTTGAGTACTCTGTTTAATAGTAACAAGGTGATATTTAATAAAGATAAGTGAAAATCTTGTACTTCCAAGTACTAAATTCACAAGTAAAGAATGGAAGACATACAGCTTACAGTGGCACAAGTTAAAAAAAAAGACAGCTTTAATTGATGGGCCGCATGATAGGCCTGCCTCTGCACGAACTCAGAGTTAGTCCTATTAGTAAAAGTATTGTATCCAAAACAAACCAGGGCATCTGGAGCCCTGTTGTACTTTGCTGTGATATAGCCACACCTGCTGCTAAGCTATGTATTCCACACTGGAAGAATGACCTTGAGAAAGTGGAACCTGTCCAAAAAAAGGAACTGGATTGTGAGGGGACACAAAACAGTGCCATGTGAGAATTGATTAAGGTGAAAGAGAGATTAACTAGAATTGTAAACATAAGAGGACTGATTTTTGGCCCTCAACTAAAACAACAACAAAAACCCAATTATTATAGTTGTTGAAGCACTTGTGAGCTCCTTCTCGAAGTGCTGTTTCTCTGCCTGGAGGTCAGTGCTGGAGGGATGCCAGGAATGTACTGGCAATTTCTAGATCAGGTGGAAATTTGGGCAGGATGACCTTTCATGTTCCCTACAATCCTTAAATTCATAGATATATTTTAATGATGATGTGTCCTACATAATGACATAAATAAAATACAAGGATATTTTTGATTTTGGCACTTTTAAGAGCTAGTCTGGAGTACTACATACTGTCTGAATTTTGAACATATGGTGGTAGTTATTTGTGAGACTGTTAGATGCAATTTGACTGAAAGTGATAATCTGTCACAATGTGTAAATATGATTAAATTTTTAAGGATTTTTAAAAGATGCGAGTTACTTCAAATTGATTAAAATATTTTTCTTTTCAAACAGTCCAAGATTGATCAAGACAAGTCTTTTATACTTGAGGAACACATGGAGAAAATAAACAGGTACTTGACAAAGAGATCTCAATTCTCATCTATTCCTTTGGAAAGACTATGTTAAATTGAATTCGTTAACATTTTAATTACATTTTGTTTGATAACACACTGAATTTTGCTATCAGATAGCATAATGCTTTTATTTACCCTTACCTCTGAAAGTAGCTTCTTGCCTCTTTCAGGGGGGAAATAAATTCATTATATTTAAGTAATCTACCATGCTAATTCATCTTAGTGCAAAAGATTTTTTTTTTTAAAGTGGGGAAGAAAGGCTAGAAAATAATAATTGAATCAACTTATCCTTTATCTTTGTAAAGTCATCTTCCCTGAAGGTCTTATTCAGCCAATTAGAAAAAGGTTTTGTACAGTGGTTTGAGAGATTGACAGACTGGCTTAAGGAAACAAGAGGAGGAAAACTATTGGAAAATAAGACAGCCATCTCTACATGTTAGAAGCATCAGTTTTTCACAGTTGAAATATTTATTTACATATAAGTACAAAATAGATGCAAGAAAGCAAAAGGAAGGAAAAAATTTACCTTTTATTTGCATTAGTGAAGATAGACTACAGACACTTACCCAGGGATGTAATGTTCTATTTCATCATCCTGTAAAGTAAATTGAGAAATTCTTCATTATTGAAATGGGTGTGGGGAGAAGCCCGTGTTAGATTCATTGTTATCTTAGAAACAGGAAATCACTTGCACATTGGTGAAATCGTGTGTTTCCTTTTTTATAGCTGTTTTTCAGCCAATACTATGGAACAGATTATTGAAAATTTACGGCAAGATGGTTCCTCTTTTGCTCTAGAGCAGTTGAAGGTAATATATGGATCCATTCTGCAAAGACTGAGTGTGGTGAAGTCTTGTGACAGAGAAACCTCTCTGAGGGCCATGAGTGCTTTGTGGTGGTGACATAGCCTACAGCATTGTGTTTTTTCCCCCAAATTCAGGTGAGCTGCAGAAAGCAATTCCACTAAACTTTGAACTAAACCCAAGTGCTGTGTCTGCCTGCTGGTTGTTGAGGGCAAAGCCAAGCTGGTTTTAAGTCCTTTGAATCTAACAGAGAAGGACTTTAGTAAGCATGCTTCATTTCCAAATAGTCCTCCTTGTCTTGTGGGGGAAGTTTTCAGGGACATTTTTATTAGAGCGATTAGATCACTGGAGAATAGTCACCTTATGATATATTGCAATTGTGACATTAATCCAAGTGGATTGAATTATGTCCCTCCAAAACTCACTGAAGCTTGAATTGTGTCCCCCAAGTTTTATGTATTAGAAGCTTAGCCCCCACTCTGACTGTTAAGAGGCTGGGGAATCCTATTATGGTAATTGAAAAGTGGGGCCTTGAAGAGGTGATTGGCTTGTAGGACCATGCAGTAACAAATGGATTAAAATTGGTGGTTGGGGGCGTGATTCTGAGGGCTTTAAAAGAAGAGGGGAGTCTGTCTTTCTCGCTCGCTCTGCTCTCTCTGCTTCCACCATCTTGCAATTTGAGACCCCTGGGTCACTGTCACCACCACCAGATGGACTTTGGATTTCCCAGCCTCAGAAACTGTAAGCAATAAATTTTGCTTTCTTTATAAATTACCCAGTTCCACGTGTTTTGTTATAAGCAACACAAAATAGACTAATACAGAAAATTGGTACCAGAGAGTTGGGGTGTTGCTTATAACAGATACTTGAAAATGTGGAAACAGCTTTGGAACTGGGTGTTGAGGAGAGGTTGGAGGAGTTTGGAGGATTCAGAAGAAAACAAAACGAAGAGGGAAAGTTTGGAATGTCTTAGAGACTGGTTTCATGGTGGTGAGCAGAATGCTGATAGAAATATGGACTATAAAGACCATTCTAAGGAGGTCTCAGACAGAAGTGAGAAGGAGTTTATTGGAAACTGGGGCAAAGATCACCTTTGCTATGAACTGACAAGAAACATGGCTGCATTGTGTCCATGCCCTAGGTCTTCGTGGATGTAGAAACAGGAGCTGTGAACCCCAGAGCATTTGGTAGAAGAAATTTCTAAGCAGAAAAGCGTTAAAGAAGCTGCATGGCTACTTGCAACAGACTATGCTGAGTTATGGCAGCAAAGGCACGACATAAATCCAGAATTTAAAAGAGATGCAGAGTATAAAGATTTGGAAAATTTGTAGCCTTGCCATGTGGTAGAAAAGCAGAGAGCATTTTCAGAGGAAAAGTCCAATGTTGCTAAGAAGGTTAGTACAAAGGAAAGGGATTATCAAGGGAAGAAGAAGGCCCTGAAGGCATTGCAGAAGCCTCTGGGGCCAACTCTTCCATTTCTGGCACAAAGATCTAGGGAGACAGAATTGTCTTGGGGAACAGGCTTGAGGAGGCCTCCACAGGCTCACTGCCCAGGACCACCTCGGGAAGCTGCTTCCAGCACCAGCACCCTAGCTGCTTTGGCTACTCTATCTGGGGCTAAATTGGCCCCAGGTGTGGCTGGGCCTGCGGCTTTGGAAAATATAAGCCTTGGTGGTGTCCACGTGGTGTTAGGTGTGCAGGCTCACAGAATGCCAGAGCTGGGAAGGAAAAAGGTAAAACTATTGGGACAAAAAACAGATCAGTTGCAAGGGGTAAGGTTGGGGTAAGGAGAACTCTATGGGGTGATGGAAATGTTCTATATCTTGATTATGGGGGTAATTATACAACCATATACTTTCATCAAATTTAACAGAACTGTGTGCTTAAAATGAGTGAATTTAATCATATCTAAGTTAAACATCAGTAAAATTATTTTTTAAAAATGGCATGCCAAGGGGCCGGCCCGGTGGCGCACTGCTACAGTGCGCCACTTGGGAGCGTGGTGGCGCTCCCGCCGTGGGTTCGGATCCCACATACAGACCGGTTCCCGCTCACTGGCTGAGCGAGGTGCGGGTGCAACACCAAGGGTTGCGATCCTGTTGCCGGTCCCGGTCCGGTACGGGCACGACACTGAGGGTTGCGATCCGTTGCTGGACACGAAAAAAGACAAAAAGGAAAAAAAAAAATGGCATGCCAAATTATATTAAAAGACAATTTGATCTATAGAAGTGTGCATTATATTTGCTAAAGGTACCCATTATACTATACTGTTTCTTGCTAGTAATAAGAGCAATTTAATGGCAGTGTTGATGGACACGTTGTGCCCTTTGGGGAAAGAGTAAGAGTACAGTAAACCTTAAGGGAAAATGCATCAATTTATATAGAAAGAAAGAGAAAACAGTTTTCCAGTCCACTGATGGACCTTCGTGACCTTTAAATGCTATGATGAGCATTTAGGATACCGCGAAATAGCAGTATTTGCATTTTTAGATACTGTCTGTTTGGTGTTGCTGTAACAGAATACCTGAGTCTGGGTTATTTATTTTATTTTATTTTTTTCAAAAGATGACTGGTAAGGGGATTGACACTTGGTGTTGTCAGCACCATGATCACCCAGTGAGCCACAGGCCGGCCCTGCGGCTGGGTTATTTATAAAGAAAAGAGGTTTATTTGGCTTCCTGTTCTGACGGCTGCAGAGTTCAAGATTGGGCAGCTGCAGCTGGTGAAGGCCTTATGCTGCATCAACTCATAGCTGGCTTGTGCAAAGAGGGTACATGGTGAGAGAGGAAGCAAGAGAGTCAAGGAAGCCAGACTCTCAGCCTGCTCTCTGGTGACTAATCCAGTCCTGAGAGAGTCTCGCTCTAGCCTATTCATGAAGGATTCCTCCCCCGTGACCTGCTAGGTCCCACCTCTCAACACTACCACTCTGGCAACATGAATTTTGGTGGAGACAAACTACATTCAAACCATAGCACTATCTTTTCATTTTATTTAAATTATTAATGCTTTAAAGATTGCAAAAAAAGTACTCTTCTTGTACTGGCTATAAACCTTTCACTGTAGATAAGAAAAAAGAAATACTAGTGCCATTTCTTTAAGTAAAGGGCTGTTTGGTCTTTATATAATAATATATTTCAGAATGTTGAAAATAAATAAAAATGTTTCTGTGAAATTGCACTTATAGTGTGTTTTGACTTGTTCTAGTTTAAGTATTTTGTATTTGTGTTTGTTTATTGTCAGTCTGAACACTTCTGGAAAGAGTTACAGATATAAGCATATAATGTACAAGATGATTATTTAGAAAAATATTCACAATTCATAGCAAAACATAACTCAACTATGGTTGATTTAAACTGGTTTTAAAAATCAAAGATCTATTTAACTGACGGGATATAACAGGGCTTTAGAAAGGGCTTTATAACAGGGCTTAAAGAAAAGAAAGAGCTGATGCAACTTTACCACTTGTGGATAAAATTCTGCCTTCAACTTAACTTCGTTCAATCCCAAGTACAAATAATACTAAGAGATGTTTCCCATTTAAGCCTTACAAAAATACAACACAGCTTCAGGTCTTTAGGGGCTATATTGTAAAACACCATAAAATGGCAGTATTATTCCATAAAGGTCTGTGTGCTTGTATGCGCTTGTTCCTATCCTGTTATGTGTCTTTTTCTCTCTACCTCTTCTGTCTTTCTGCTTTATTGAGTGAGATATAGCGCAGAACATAAGCTCCTGAGAAGCTTACTTAGCCCTGTATCTCCAGGCACCTATCACAGAGCATTTCACGTGATAGGTGTGACAAATAGATGAGTGGGTAAGGTGCCAACTGTACTGGCCATTGAGATACAGAAATGACAGGAACAGAAAGTACCTGTTCTTAGCGTTCACAATCTAGTGGAACACACACATAAATAGACAACTATAATACAGTGTGTTCTAGTGCTGCTAAAATAGAGGCTTGCATGGATTGCTGTGGATGTCCATGCAGTGATAGAGGGATTCCGAAAGGCTTCACAGAGGAAGAGACATCTGAGCAAAGTCTAGAAGATGTTGTGAGTTGCCAAGTGGCGAAGAGTATTCCAGACAGAACAAACCACATACTCAAAGGACAGATGTTTAGAGAATGCAGAGTGAGGAACAAGGAGTAAAGTATCAGAAAATGTGGCCAGAAAGATGATTGTGGCGGGATAGTGAGGGGCCTTATTTATATTATAATAAAGAGCTGAATTCAGTAAGTTTTTTTACAAGTATGTGTACTTCAAAAATTCATATTTTTGTAGCATAACATACAGAAAAATACTGAAATCATATATGTATAGCTCAAAATTTTTTCATATGAACTTAACTGTGATGGTTAATTTTAGATATCAACTTGACTAGATTAAGGAATACATAGAAACCTGCTTAAAGCATTATTTTGGGGTGTGTCTGTGAGGGTTTTTCCAGAAGAGATTAGCATGTGAGCCTTAGTGGACTAGGTAGGAGAGATCCGCCCTCAATATGAGGAAGCCCCATCCAATCTGCTGCAGGCCCAAAGAGAACAAATCGGAGGAAAAGACAAATCTCCTCTACTGGCTGGAGCTGGGATCATTCTTCTCTCCTGTCCATGGACATCTGAACTCAAGACTATTCAGCCTTTCCTGTTAAGTTCCAGGACTTAACACCAGTGGCACCCCTGGCTGTCAGGCCTTTGGCCTCGGACTAAGAATCACACCATTGGATTCCCTGGCTCTGAGGCTTCTGGACTTGGACCGAGCCATGCTACCAGCATCCAGTTTGCAGATGGCCTGTCGTGGGACAGCTCTGCCTTCACAATTGTGGGAGCCAATAACCCTCATTAATCCCCTCTCAAATATTTCTACACATATCTTATTGGTTCTTTCTCTCTGGAGAACCCTGACTAATACAATAACCAACACTTAGAATAAATTACAGAGCACCCCGAATATCCCATCTGTGCCCTCTTCCAGTCACTATCCTCCCCTATGATAACCATTATACTGGCTTTTTACACCATACATTTTATTTTATGTAAGTGAGATTATACAGCTTTGTGTCTAGCTTCTTTTGCTCAACATTATGAGATTCATCCACGTCGTACCTATGTAGCAATAGTTTGTTCATTCATTACTATAAGATACTCCATTGAGTGATATATCACACTTTATTTATTCATTTCTACGGCTGGACATTTATTTGCAAGTTTTTACTGTTAGAAATAGTGCTGCTGTGAACATTTTTGTGTATGCCTTTTGGTAACAGGTACACGTTTCTGTTGGGTATATACCCAGGAGCAGTACTGCAAAATCATCAGATATGTGTACATTCATCTTTAGTAGTTACTGTCAAATAATTTTCTAATATGATTGTACCAATTTATATTCTAACACTAGTTGCTTTGCAATCTTACCAAAGTTTGATATTATTTGTCTTTTTCATTTTCGTTATTCTGGGGTATATAAAATAGCATTGCCCTGTGGTTTTAATTTTCATTGCCCTGAGAAATGCACTTGGAAGGGAGCCAGCAGAACTTAACATTTCATAATCACAAGAAGGGGGAAGACTTAAAGAGGAGAGAGAGAGAAAGCCCCACCTAATCACTTCGGTTTTTCTATTGGTTGCATGTGACATATAGATTTGAGATTGTTACTAGGTTATGTCCTATGTGCAGGGATCTAGGGTAAGGGTTACAAGAAGCATTCTGGGTTGTTTCATGCCTTTGTGGTGCCATTATGTCTGCTTCTAAGTAAAAATGGTCCTAGGGTAACATTTTCCAGGACGTGCAGATGTGACTACTGACTTATCCCAGATCTTCCAAGGTAGTGCAATTAGCTGACCTGGTCAGAGTAGATTTTTTTGTTATCAGAAAATGAACAAATGATTTGTCCTTCCCCTCTGACCTCCATAATGTGGAAACTACACTGAATACTTCTTAAGTGGTTAATGTCTGTGGTTTACTTACACTTTTTTCTCAGTGGTATTTTTAGCAGTTCACAGAAAGTTTTTAGAAATAGTGAATTTGGTTTCTTAATGGAGGGATTAGAAAATTTACCTCACAGCATGTTAGCAGATTTGAAATATACTGTAGCTGTTATTCAGAGAGAGCAAAATTACACCCATGTATATTCATTCTACACCTTTATGTATTACTTTGAGTTAGACAGAGAACAAGCCAATTTGTTTCCTTCAATTAGCTTCTTAGGCCCTCATTTCCTATTTATTGGAAGTAAGTATCAGTTCTATTTTTTAATGCATTTTTAAAAAGTAAAATGATCTAAATATACATTAATTCTTAATTGGCCACAATAATCAACCACATTGTATATTGACAAAATAAAATAAAATTTGGAAGAATAAATAAATAAATAAGTATACATGAATTCCAAAATGTTAGAGTTCTGTGTTAGTCAGTGTTCTCCAGAGAACAGAACCAATGAGATACATGTTTAAAAATATATATATGTATATATATCTATATAAATCTCTTTCTACATATTTTGTATATAGAAATATCTTTCTAGATATATATATAGTATCTAGAAAGACATTTATTATAAGGTTGGCTCAAGCGATTATGGAGGCTGAGAAGTCTCATGATCTGATCTCTGTAAGCTGGAGACCCAGGAAAGCTGATGGTGTAGTTTGAAGGCCTGAGAAATGGAGAGCTGGTAGTGTAGATTTGAGTCCAAGTCTGAAGGTCTGAGAAGATTGATTTCTCAGCTCAAGGAGTCAGGCAGAGAGAAAGGGATGCCTAATCCAACCTTTCTGCATTTTTTTGGTTCTATTCAGGGCCTTAATGGATTTGATGATACCCACTCACATTGGGAAGGGTCATCTGCTTTACTCAAAGTCTACCACCTCAAATGCTAATCTCATCCAGAAACACCCTCACAGACACACTCAGAGGTAATGTTTAATCAGATATCTGGGCATCCCATGACCCAGTTAAACACAAAATTAACCATAATAGCTTCCTTCTTTTGGAATTAAATCTGAGAGAGCCTAGTCTTTTAGAAAATGTTATAAATGCCATTTTATTTTATAAAGGAAAAAACTCAAAAAAGATAATTTTCTAAGATCACATAGTGAATCATAGGAAGAGTTAGGCATATCTGTATAGCCTTCAGTCAACCCTGAGGCCTACTTGATAGAATTCTTCTAGTTGTATCAATAGGTGTATTGAATATTCATCTAATTGTATCAGTAGGCTTGTTGAATATTGTTTTTCTATTGATAATGCGTATCACTCTGGGTGTTCAAGGAGACTCCTGAGGGGAGAGGTAGAGGCAATATCCTGAGTTTTCCTATTGTTGGATGTCCCCCAGGGCTTGATAAAACTTGGCAAAAGAAGAGTTCCTAAGGTTCTTACCCAAAGGGCAGTGATTGTAGTACTGATAATGCTCTTTGAATGCAAGGACCATGTCCTGTTTATTATTGTTTCCCTTGAAGCATCTAAACGCATAGTAGATGCAGTAATATTGTTGAATTAAAAAAAAAATCTCTTGTCCCTCTTTTTCCTCAAGCTACCACCCTGACTTTGTCTTCTCCCTTGCCATCAAAATTACACAAACAAGCTTTTATTCACTTCTTTTGTTACCTGATACAATGTCCTTTCTTCATCCTTTTTCTTTTTTGCCTTCTCTTCAGCCTTTGACATCCTTGACTACTTTTATAGCTTCACATAGTAGAAGGAAGTTGGCTTTGGAGTCAGCAGCCTTAGGTTTGCATTCCAGCACTTTCACTTTTCTTTTTAAAAAATTTATTTATTTTAAATTGTACATATTTATGGAATACAGTATGTTGTTTCAATACGTGCATATATTGATCCACTCAGGGTAGATAACATATCCATCACCTAAATATTTATCTTTTATTTGTGCTAATTATGTTCAACATCCTCTTTTCTCCAGTTCTTTCACTTTCTGTGTGACCTTGGGCAGATTCATACAAGAGCGTGGTTTCCTCATCTGTAAAATGAACATAACACTGCCTTTCCCAAAGTGCGATTAAACATGTTAAAGTATTTCTTTGAGACCTAAAGAAAATGTGCTCAATAGATATTCCTTCCCTTCCCGATTTTGCTTGGTTTCTGACATATTGCAGAGTCCTATACTGCCATATCATTTATGAGGCAGGTAGTATCATTACCCGCATTTTACAAATGAGGAAACTAAGGTCAGTCATCTAGTAGGTGATGGAGCTGGGATTCCAACCCAGAGCTCACTGACCCTAGAGTCTAAACCCTAAGCCTCTGTGCTGAATTGCCAGCCTACTGAGAGTCGTTGGAAACTGTAAGGATCCCTGAGTTGTCAGCACACCAGTTTCTTATATAATGTTTGTCTTATGAAAACATCTTTAAATAATTAATATTTCATGACATGTCTGAACCAACAAAGCTTTTTGAATGAATTTTTTTCCCCATTTTTTCATGTGTATGTGTGTGTGTGTGTTTGTGACAAGCACAAATAAATGGGGCCCTTAAGTGGCCTTTCTTATGAAATTTTAATTGGTAGCCAAGTGGAAGGAGTTGAGGAACTATAGCAAGAGACATGCTTTTGTGTTTCGAGAAATCCAGTTGGCACATAAAGTGCCAAACGAAGAAATGGAAACTATAGCAGTTAACCATAATGGTAGTGCTGAGGAGTAATTGTGGGCTCATGAGCTGCAGCACTGTTGGAAAGGGAACTGTAGTTACATTGACCTTGTAGACTAGATAAGCCGGAAAGGTGGCTATGTCACTCCCTTAAATATACTTTTGGCATTGTGAATGGAGTTCTTTCAGTATTTACCTGAGACAGTATGGGTATTGCTCCTGCTGAAGAATGGACCCATTATCTACTTGCCTACAGAAAGGAGGGGCCTCTTAGCACAGGATACAGACTGCTGCAGAAATGCCATCATCCTCATGGCTTGCAACCAGAAAGGCGAGAATGTGGAGTAGCATTGTCATTGGGGCATTAAGAGGGATAATGTCCATAAAGCACCAAGGGCAGAAGGTTGAGTTCCCCCAAAAACCAGTTTCATAAAAGCCCTTAATCATTTTTCTTTCCCTCTCCTCTTCTCTTTAGCAGCACTGTTGCTTTAGGTTGGATACTGATCTTCCCTGAACTTTTCCTGGATTGTAGTCATCTATTTAAGCTCTAGCAACTCCTAAGTCAGATACTGTCCTATCCATTCAATCTATTCTTTGAATCTGTTTGCCAGACTTAAATGGTACAAAGAACATGGAGTCTCAAAGTGGAGAATTCTTTGAACTCAAAAATAAAGTTTAAACCTTTCAGACAATCATTCAACAACAAATCTGAAAACTATATGCTGCAATTATAAAGGGCAGGCCTCAGATATATACAAGATATAATGGACGTCTTGCAGCAGCCATTGTAGTCACAATCATACACATGCATTAGAACGCTAGTAATAGCATCCTTAACTTCAAAAGAAAGTGGCATAGCATTGTAGCCAATGAGTCGGGTCTGTAATTCTTATTTTATTAAATATTCAAATACTGTAGAAGAGTGCCTCTAAGTAACTTGAATTGTTTTCTCTCCTTTCTTCCAAGGTAAGTAGATTTATTTATAGGTGAAGACTATAGTTCAGTTAAGACACTTTTCTAGAGTAACAAAGTGGGAAGGCAGAGCTACTGTATTTCTATTCCTTCACCTTCTTTACGTTGTAAAATAAAATGTCCTCTGTGACTATTAGTAGGTGGGTATTAATTTTATTTAAGTGTAATCACTGTTTCCTTGGCTAGTTGGGATCATAATTTATGCCAGGCAAATGATAAATGTATATTTATTTTGTTACTTAAGTTACAAGTACAGAATTTATTCTACTTGTAGAATGATCTGTTTTGTTTTTGTAACAGATAAGAAAACTTTCGTTTGGTGCTTTGTCAGGATTAGACTAAGGTATAACCTTTTATGAGACTTTGGCATATGAAAGTACTGTTAAGGGGCATATTTTAAGTCATTTACATAGAAACTCAGCTAGTTAATTATAGACAATAAAAGAGCTATTGGGCTAAAATGAGTAAATTTTTTTTCCCCAAAAGGTAATTAATAAAATGTCTCCAACATCCCTAAAGATCACACTAAGGCAGCTAATGGAGGGGTCTTCAAAGACCTTGCAAGAAGTATTAACTATGGAATATCGGCTAAGTCAAGCTTGTGTGGTAAGAATTTTTTTTTAAATTGTCATTTTCTAGTTATGAAAGTCATATATGTTCATTGTAGAACATCTGAAATACAGAAAAGTATAAATAAAATTTTAAATACCTGTAAATCTACCCTATGAAAACACAACAGGCCAGTGTATGGAAATATTGATAACCAGATTGTTATTTAAGCCTTTATGAAATAGCGATTATATTTGCATGTTAGAAGTACAAGAAGGCCTCTAACTTCATGTGGAATTCAAAATAGAAATTAACCATTTTTCAGGCATGATCTTTGTGACCTTGGACAAGAAGCGTAAACACTCTAAATCTGAATTCCCTTATGGGTAAAATGAGAAATATTAGTTATAAGGAGATGTATATAAAATAAATTCACACATAGAAGTTATTAATTGTTACATGTTTTAATTAATAGATTACCATTGAAAGTGCCTTTGTAAATATAATTAGACAGTAATCACATAGACTATTGATTTCATAAAACATTTTAGAGTCATAGTTATTTCTTCTTCCAGATTATAAACTCATCCCTTATGTTGGGCCCTTAAGAAGCATCATATTATTTAGATTAATAAACTAAAGGGAATATTTGGTTTAATAACCAGAAAGCAGACATTCTTAATGGACTTCAGTGTCTTGAAGTAGTTATTAAGATATTCAAAGTAGTTCATCTAATTAGAAATGAAGCTCTATTAGCCATTTTTTAAAGTCACTGCTTGTACAATGTAAATGGCAGCTGAAGTTTAGTTTTATTATGGGCAGATACTATGCCAGGCACTTTACATGCATTCTCTGCATTAAATAGGTATTATGATTGTATCCATTTCACAGACGAGGAAACTGGCATAGAGAAGTAACCTGCCTAATGTTGTATAGCAGAGACAAGGAACATGAAACCAGGCAGTCTTACTCCAGTGCCTGCACTGGACCACTACCCTATATACCTCACACAGTCCATGTTTTTCATTGCACTTTTAGTGCACTGCCTAGATTGATTGATTCCTTCCTTGCTTCATTCTCTCAGCAAATATGTTAGCTATGTGCCAGGTAATGTGCTAAGTGTTATGGTTATGTTGTTGAATGAGAAGACACAGTCCTTTGTTCTCATGGAGTTTAGTCTACTGAATCTGTAAAGAAAAAGTAAACAAAATACTTACAAATTGTGGTACGTGCTCTAAAGGAAACTTATAGGGTTGGTGGTAGAAGAGAATGACGCAGGAACAGGAGAGAATTGGGGAGGCAAAGGGAAACCTGCTTTAAATTAGTAGGTCATGGAAGACATCTTTGAGATGCCAACTCATCTGTGACCTGAAGAATGAGAAGTGAGTATGGTAAGAAGCCTCTCGGGTTGGGCAGGGGGTGATTTGATTTTTCATTTGGTTTGCTTTAAGAAGGTAATAATTGCTGCTAAGTAGAGATAGGGTTGGAGGGGTTCAAGAGTGGGTGTAGAGACCAGATATGAGTTTGTTGCAGTGATCCAGGTGTGAAATGGTAGTGGCTTAGACGAGCGTGGTGGCAGTGGAGAGAAGTAAATGGATTTGAGACAAATGTAAGAGGTAGAATTGATGATGGATGTGAGGGGAAGAATACATTTAGGACTTGGAGCTTAGAGGTATGGGTTAGAGGTTTATGTTTGAAAGACATTAGCACCAATTAAAAAAAAAACTTTGAGGATTTATTTATTTACTTAACAAGAGTACTTATCATGGGCTAGGTACTGTTAGATGTCCCAAGAATACATATGTAAACAAAACACACAAAATTCCAACCCTCATGGAATTTACTTTATAGTGGGGAATTAGACTGTAAAGAAGATAAATACATAAAACATGTAGTATATGATTGTAAATATTAAGGAAGAAAAATAAAGCAAGGAAGGAGGATATGGAATATAGGGTGAGGGAGGGTTGAATTGTGGATAGGACGACCAGAGAAGACCCCACTGACATGTTCTTTGTGTGAAAGACCTGCAGGCAGTGAGGAAGTGAGCCATGCAGGTATTTGGAGGAAGAGCATCTCAGGCAGAGGGAGCTGCCAGTAAGCAGCTCTGCGCAGGTGCAGGCCTGTGCCTCCTGTGCTAGGAGCAGCAGGGAGGCTGTGAGGAAGGGGTCGTGGGAGGGAGTGGGGAGGGAGCGACGAGGTCATAAGGAACAGTGTGGGGAAGGGCTGTGCAGAGCATACAGGGCCTTGAAGGTCTCTATGAGGACTTTGGCTTTTGTTCTGAGTAAAGTGGGAAGCCACTAGATGGTTTTGAGCAGAGGAGTGCCATAATCTTATACTTTAACAGGATTGATCATTCAGGCTGATGTTTTGAGCATGGAATGGATGAAATCATGTAGAAAGAGAATGAAAAAGCCCGGATCTGAACCCTGAGGAACTGCAGCATTTTGAGGTGGGGTAGCAAAAGAGCTGTGGGATGAGAAAAACAGGACAGAGAAGTAGGAGAACTAGGAGAGTTTGGTGTCACAAAAGCACGAGAGGAGTGTTTCACGGAGAGGGAGTCACGAACAGTGTCGAATACTGCCAGAGCATCTAGTAGATGAGGTAGAAGTATCCTTTAAATTTGGTGACACTGAAGTTATGGGTGATTCTGGAAAGCCATTTCAGAGGAGTGGTAGGGACAGAAGCTAGAGTGCGGTAAAGTGGAGAGGAAGTGAGTGAATGGGATGTGAAGAAGTGGAGACAACGTGTGTATACAACTTTTTCTTCTTGAAAAAAGAGTAGAAGCTGGGACTGTGGAATCAAGTGAGGTTCCTTTTTTATTTTGTAAGGTAAAAGATACTAGACCATGTTTATAAATCATTGGGAATGATGCAAAAGAGAAAAGATTATGTGGATAATACAGTTCATTTGCTGAAAACTTACTGTGTGTCAGACACTATGCTGGAATGTGGATTAAAATAATCTTATGATGGATGTAGGAGGGGTCTTCAGAAACTTCATGGAAGGATTCATATATCTTAAAATTCTAGTTTTACACAAACTTTTTGAAGTACCCTTGTGTTGATACTGCCATTTCATGTAAGGAAACAGGGTTAGAGAAATTACTAGCCGAAGGTCACATAGTTACTGTTTAGTAGAACCGGGATGTGAATCCAAACATTTGAACCGCATGCACTCAGCCATCAGTTATAACTACTGCCTACACTGGCGATGTCAGGATAAGAAAGAGAAGTGGATAACCTTCTCAAGCAAAGCCCTTGAAAAAGCAGGAGGAGATGTGAATTGGAATGCAGGGGAGGTCTGGCCTTTGAAAGGGGGATGGTCCCTTCCTTCATAGTCATGACAGTGAAAACAGTTGCAGATGGCTGCAGTTGGCTGTAGGTGTTTTAGTGGTGGGAAGACAGGACTGTTCACGTCTGAGGGCTTTTCTTTTTTAAATGAAGTAGGAGTAAAATTATTAGCTGAGAATAAGCGAGAGTAGAGTATACTCTAGGGATAGAAATTGAGAAGGCAGTAAACAGTTTAAATCGTTATCTTGGGGAGTGCAGAAGATGTTATGGATTGTTGGATGGTGGTCCATGCCTGTTTGAGATTTGTTACCATGAATTTTAAATGGAACCAGTTTTATGACTTTCTGCAGCAAAATTTAGCTGCTCAAATGCAGGCAGAGGTAAATGGTAGGGTTCAGCTGGTGTCAGAATTTTGCCAGGACTATATAAAAGAGGAAAAGGTTTGAGGGAGATGAAGGCATTTTCAAGGGAAAGTGACCATACTAATAGACAGGGAAACGGGGCAGGATGAAGAGCAAAGTGAAACCAGTGCAGACAGGGAGAAAGTCGTAGGATCAGGGGATTTCAATAAGATCAAGGATTTGCAGCAGTGGAGATACTTGAGCAAACACGATTAGGAGGTGGTGATCAGAGGGCGGGTTATCAGAGGTGGTCCAGAGGCTCTGAATGTCATGGTTCAGGTTGTGGCCACGGGAGTGGGAGGCTGAAGTGGGTAGAGGAGAGAGAAGATCACAAGGAATAAAGATGCCCAGAATTTACCCCATTTAATACTGGTTTTCTTTCAGGGAGGTCATGACTTTCATGAAGGTGTTAGAGCTGGTAAGTGGCAAATAGTTGTGTTTCCTTCCTGGCTATGAGAGAAATAGGATTTGTGAGCATGTACTGTTAAAGACGATAGTTGTTTTATGCTTTAGTGAGAATTTTATAGAGATTGTATTTGTGTATTTTTTGTTTGTTGGTTTTTTTAAATATTACCATCTGGGATATAAAGGTAGATCAGTCTTTGAAACTAATGTTGTTTTAAAAATTCACATAACTTGGTCACTGCCCCCTACCTTATATGTAAGAGGTAATCTTACCTCTACAGTCACATGGGAAAAGTGCAGTGTGTGGTTGTAAACTCATCCTGCTAAGGCCTTTGAGACACGCATTTGTTCCCTTGCAGAAAAGCCCTCAAGTCCCTTACCCTTCGTCCCTCTCTTGTACTGGCCTGGCAAAATTGAGCAGTGGTTGAACCCTCCTATCTACTTCCTTGCCTGTACCTGAGCAGTTAAACATTGCTAGGGAAAAACCATATGACATAATTAGTAACGTCTGCTAATGTTATTAATGCTTTCCACTTTTTTTTGTCATCTCCAAAGTCAGCATATTCAGAAAAAGCAAGAGAAACGGCTGATGTTTTTTTTCCCCAGCAAACTTGCAGCAATTCCGTTTTATGTATAGCCCTTATCCCTATAAAAAGTTATTTATGTTGTATAAAATGAGTTGTTTCCCTCTGTGTGTATTTTGCATATCTAATTTTCTTATTTATTAATCATTTTAATATAGTACACACTTTGGATATACTTTTTTATTTGAATAAAAGGGTATGGTTTCTGAGCTCTGAGCTTTGATAAATACCAATTCACTGTTAGAGAATTCTCTTACTTTCTGGCATGATACAGAATCAGAAATAAGCACTTGGTTCAAATTCTTTCAGAAGACACATGGGGATGAGTCAGAGAGGATGGCTATGTGTTTTATAGAAGCCAAGTAAAATATGCATTTATCTCGCTAATTCTCTGCAAATTCTTGCTGCATGTGGATTAGAGCCTAAACATCTGATTTTAGAGGACTTGTGTGCTGCTTGGGTTATGTTGCTAAAGTATTTCACTATATAACAGCCCTTTTAAAAGAAAGATATTGTTTTTATACTCTCAGTTATTTTAAGGAAAAACAGTTGAAGCCAAGCAGCATCCAAGTTCTTATTCATAAAGCAAGTGCTTATCAAACAACTTTTTAGTGAAGAGAAAGTATATTGCCTCCTCTTTTAGCAGTGCCTGGTATTTACTCAGAAAGCAGTATCTATTCTGGGTAAGACTGTATAGTGTTCTTGCATAATCAAATGTTTGCTACAATTTGCTAATTGTAAAAATGTTAGCAAATTAGGGAAATGATTGTTTAAAATTCTTCCTCCTGATGTATAGAATAAACTTCTTTCTGGTCATAAAAGAAAATGAAAATGGATCATCTTAGTAGAGGTAGATGGCTACCTAATGGAGTTTGAGTAGGTATCTCAGGAGACCTGAAAAATCTGAGCTTCCTACTTGGCAAGGACTTTTATATCTATTCTAGGTTTTTTTAAAAAAAGTTGTTAGCTTGAAATAAAGTAACACACAAATTTGTTAATATTCGCTTTCCTTTTGCCCTTCAGTGAGATCTCAAGGAGGTATGGGGAAAAGATTCTTGTTGAAAGAATGTCCCAGAATTGTTGTTTATGCTGTCCAGAGAATATAAAACTTTCCAATTGGTAAGGATCAGAACAGTGTTTAGTATCACCACTGATCTGAAACCAAAATCCCATAGTAGGCAGCCAATCCTTCAAAACCCTCCAGTACTCATATTTAATTGTATATGAAGCTTCCTTCCCTCCATCTACCACAGCAGCCTTCTTCCTCGGTTCCCAGACTGCTTCTTTAACTTTTCAGCCTTTTAATGCTAAATTAGTTTTTTTCTAGTTTACTGTAGAGTTTGTATATTTAAATATTTCCATTTTTCAAAAGAATTATGCACATTTTAAGTATGGTTGAAATTCGCTGCCACAATCATACCTTTATTTAAAAAAAACTTTTTGAGATAATTGTAGATTCACCTGCAGTTGTAAAAAATAATATTTCTGCATCCCTTCCACCCAGTTTCCCAAGTGATAATATTTGTATAACTATAGTATACTTTCACAACCAGGAAATGGCTATTGCCCCCCCCCCTTTTTTTTAGGAGGTTACAGATCGCCTCATTCTTCTAATCCTGTGGGGATACTATGTGGCTACACTAAGTGATGACTACACTGAAATAGTAGAAGGTTTCATGATAAACCTGAAGGTGGTCTGATTTTTAAATTCAGAGCTGTCTTAACTACAGAATTCAGTAGAACAGCAGTATCCATATTTAATTATTCATAAAGTCCCCTTCTCTACCTTAAGCAAATAATTTTCCTCCTAAAACCCATTGTGGAGGAGGTTAGAAGGCAGATGTGGGCTCGCTGCCCTCCCCTGCCTTCCCTTTAAAACACATCAGCTCTGGTTTTAGCTGTTTTATAACACGGGGATTTCACTCACAATTCTCTTTGAAGAAGAAAAAACAGTTATGATGTTAAACCACTGGATTAGTCCAGTAGGCTTTATTACAGTGAGAGACATGAGGCTTAGAACGTTAGAAAATATCCACATTAGTCATCATCAGTATATTACTATCCATCCATATTCTTTGGGGGTTTAATTTAGAAGAAAAATTAGAACATGTATAAAAACTTAAACTTTGCAGGAAAAATGTACTATAGAAAAATATGCCTAGTACAAGATAGTTTATGTCAATTCAGTAATTAAAATCTGGTAATACCAGAAAGAAATGTACTAACAACTGTATCTTCTCTTGATAGTTTTAATTGATAAAGACCAGAGTCCAAATTGGAAACCAGCTGATCTAAAAGAAGTTACTGATGAAGATTTGAATGATCACTTTAAATCTCTGGGAAGCAATGATTTGAAATTTTGAGGTGACTTGGCCTTTTAAGGTATATTCTGGAGCAAGAGTTGGAAAACTACAGCAGGTAGGCCAAATCTGGCCTACTGTCTGTTTTAATACAGCCTGCAAGCTAAGAATGGTTTCTGTATTTTTAACTGGTTGGGAGAAGAAATCAAGACTAATATTTCTTGACATGAAAGTTATATGAATTGAAATATCAATGTCCATAAATAAATAAAGCTTTATTGGAAAATAGCTATACTTATCTGTTGTATTATCTATGGCTGCTTTGAGCTGAGTAGTTGTGACAGGGATTGTATGGCCTGTGAAGCCTAAAATATTTACGATCTGGTTCAGGTCAGAAAAAATTTGGCAACTGCTGTTTTAGAAGGTGGGAAAATTTGAAGGTCTTTAGAGAGTCTCTTGAGTTAGTATGAGTATATATAATTGAAATGGGAATTTTATGTTCAGTAGTGGTTTGTATGTTGATTAAAAAACTTAGGTATAGATTATTAAAAATAAAGAGCCTGAATTTTTTTTTTTTTTGGTACTGTGTTAATGCTTTCTGGAATTTCCTCCATAAATGAGTGTATTTTAAAACAATTGAGTTACTATTACAGAAAGTTCCTTTTATAAACATTACAAATCTCGGGCAAAGAGAAAAGGTTTTTATGAAGTAATCTCTTCAGTATTATTAATTCAGGCTTCACCTGCCCTAAAGTAATCAGAATACCTTCCTGTGGTGGAAATGAAAGCATTATTTCTTGTTATTTGCAATATTTGCTAATCTGGCAGAATGAGGAAGTAGGAAACTCCACTGTCTAAGATAGAGACACTCTGCTTTTTGTAACTTACATCAAACTCTTGTGTGATAACAGTTAATTGTCCTTATATAAGGTTCAAATCAGAAGAAAAAAATTGAAAACAAGACTTCTGTTCAAAATATAAATATCTTCAATAATTCATACTGTTAACAAAATAAGTGTTTTTAACATATGTAAGAAACTGCAGGGTGTTCCAGACTCAGGACCTTAAAGTTAAGTTCTAGGTAAGAATAATTTTTAAATTAAAGACCAAGTTATCATTTATTTTGTAACAACTTCACAGTTTCTCCCTCATCCCATACCCCTCAGAAATTTTAAGAGAACTTCAGGTTTGTAAGAGCAAAAAGCCAATAGGACTGAAAAAGACATCAAATATCTTGTTCTGCACCCTGCTTATAGATGAGGAAATTGTAGTATTGCATTGAATTTTCTCAGTTATTAATCTACTTGACATGAAACATTTTTCTTCCAAAATATTCAGGAACAGATTTGGAATAAAGATACCATGATATTAGACATGGTTACATTTATATTTTTAAAGCTCCTAAACTGGACCTGAATGATCCAAGAAATTATTTGCGTAAGTGGATTTTTATTCACTTTACATTTGTTAGCAATGCACAAAATGTCTTAATTTGAAAGTACACAATGTTGAAAAGCATTTACTTATTTCAATTAAATAAAAACTCATAGCTAGTTCGTTGCAACTGGACTTTTATTGTACAGTTACAAAAAAGAGGTTTCCACAAAAATATTTGGAAAAAATATACCACTTCATAGCTAAAGTCTTAGAGGGAAGAGAATTTGCTAACAAAACTTGAGTTTTGTTAATTAAGACGCAGGTAGTTCTTCTGAGCCAGTGCCCACGGCTCCAGGGAAGACATGTCCTATTTGGTCATTCAAATGCAGGATGAGGGCATTATGATTAAGCAAACAATATATTTGTTAGAACTTTGTTTTTAAGTTACTGTTCCTTGATATTACTTAATAAAGTGTCTCTAACTTTTGGTTTCTAAAACTATGTAATACAAAAGTCCAGTTCTCCCCATCTCATAAAATGCCAATGACACTGAGTAGGATGTATGAGTATCATGCTACTTCATTTAGTGTGTCTACTTTTAACAGTAATAAGGCAAATTGACAAATTCTTTGGGACTAAGATGATAATCATTTTTGTCCCCTTCAAAATTGTGCTTTAAGTGCTAATACCTATAGGCAGTTTGCTAAGAACTGATAAGGCAACTAAAAGTGGAGAATTCTAGAATTAAAGACATGTAACTGAAAGCTAACAGTACATGAGAGACAACTGGGGAAGGCAGCTGTGAAGCATATTTGTGGGATTATCATCTGAGTCTTAAATAAGGAATTGGCACATTTGTTTTCCTGATAATTTGTATCCACAGTTGACACCTGGAGGTTTTTGTTGTGCTGGTAGTTGGATGTTCTAAATGTTTCTTTCCAGTAGCTAATAATTCTTTCTGCTTTATATGTCTCCTTCCTTCTCAACAGCCCCTCTACTCTTGTTTTTCATGAAAGACCTTCAAAATGAAGTAAAGCCACTATGGCAATATAAAGGTATGAAATAAGGCTAATAATCCTATCAAAGATGTTCTCATCCATCCTAGGCCAGACTATACCTTGATGAGCTAACTATCAATGTAGTGTAAATTTGTTTATTCAGTTCTCTCCCCCCGCCTGTCTCCAACTTGGTTTATCTACTGACTTACTGATTATGCAAGTCTTGTAGTTCCTGTTCATGGGTTGACATATGTATAATAAAGCATATATTTCAAAGATAAGTCTGTTGGAAGTACACAAGATATATACTCTATTAAAATATGATTCAGGGATGGAAGGAGGTGCTCGGTGATAGAACTATACTGCCACAGTTGCTGAGAGTAGAAACAAATTATATTTCTAGCTAGATATGGATCTGGCAGGCATCACTGTAACACCCCTGGCAAATAGGGGCCCAGGGCAAAGAAGGAACTTTAAGTTAAAATACTTAGATATAACCAAAACTCACTAGTCTCTGTCTCTATACTGAAAAATTTAGTGTGACATGCTGCTTTATATGGCTTTGTGTTCTTACCATATGTATCATTTTGTGTACCTAATTATATCTTTGAACCAGCACATGACTTTACAGCAAATGTGTCCTGACATGAGATATAAAATGAATGAAAAACATCATCATCTGGGCATTTGTCTGAGTTATTAGTATAAACACTCAAAAACCTAAACTTTTCTTCATAAGCTGGAAATGTTTTGTACTTATGGGAAACTTTCTGCCCTTAGCCTTATGACTTCAGATCCTTGTATGAACAGGAATGGCTGGTTTCCTATTATATAAGTTGGTAAATTGCAAGTTTAATGGGACAGTGTAAATCCTGGGAATTAAAGTTGAATGATCAGGTGTCCAAAGTCAACTAAAAGATGGCACATTACTCATTTCAGGTAATTTTTTTTTTGCTCATGTAACTTGGACAATTCACTCTATTAGATTGTGGATTTCAAAGTATTGTTGAAGTTAGAGGTAGATCTTCTGCCTGCTTACAAGCCAAATAGTTATCTCATTAAAGAGGTCATAAGCCTTTTTCTGCCTGCCTTTAGATTTCAATGACAATGGTATATTTTAATAAAAGGAGCTAACATACACAGCTTAAATAGTTTCCTTTCCAATTAAATTCAATGTGTAGCAAATCTTGATGAAAAGTTAATTCTAGAGACTCATCCCAATTTTCCCACAAGTTATGTCTTCTCAGTATCTTTCTCCCCACTGCCAAATTTTCTGTTACTGTTGATGTTCAAACAGTATTTAATCCTTTAAAAAAATAATAAAAAGCATGTGTGTGGCTGACAGTAAAAGTGAAAAAGAAAAAAAAAACATAGCTTTCCCCGAAGTTAGCAAAATTTATGAAAATAGTATATTGCTATAAATGCCCTATGAACATGTTACCACTAAAAAAAATGTGAGTACTCTCCCTGAAGAAGTGTTCCATCTTTTCTGTTTTGTAATTCAACTATAAGTCCTCATGCATTATCTGGTCCCACAGTAATTTGAATGGTGACTACCCCACTAGTCAATAAAAAACTGGAAACAAGTGCTCATAGACAAGCTCTCTGAATCTCTGAGAAAGTAAAACTTAATGCACAATTAGCACTGAGACCAGGTTCTGCTTTCCACCTTGCAGACTTTTTAAGATTTATTGGATTGTTGGGCCGACCCCATGGCTCACTCCGGAGAGTGTGGCGCTCCTGCCGTGGGTTCGGATCCTATATGAGGATGGCCGGTGCGCTCACTGGCTGAGTGCGGTGCGGGCGACACCAAGCCAAGGGTTGCAATCCCCTTACCGGTCACAAAAACAAAAACAAACAAACAAACAAACAAACAAACAAAAGATATATTGGATTGCTGTTCATAAAAGGTGCCCATACCTGGTATTTTGTATAGTTATATCACTGGGCTTCTTAGTTCAATGCAATGAACATTAATATCATGGCTTCTTTAAATGGTACCTTTTTAAGAAGGCTTTATACACAAAGTCTGAGTCATCCAGTAACAGCTGTTGTTAGTTAGGGCCCTAAAGTTTAAGGTGGTAGTGATGCTTTTCAGCTACAAAATAGAAGTTCTTAATTAAGGACAGGGTTCAATGTGGACCTATCTACATGGGTTGCTTCCCATGCTAGGTTATCTGTGTCAAGAAGTGGGGATCCTTGACACAAATGGTTTTGACAAATAAGACCCACTGCTGAGCGTTATGGCTTGAGTGCCTCTCACTTGCTGAGGAATTTTGAGAAAAACCCTTTTCATATCTGGGCTTTTTTGGGTGTAAATAACCCATTTGAAACTTGGGGCACTTTTTGTTCTTCACTGTTTTCTTTGGTGATGCCATTACTGCCTCAGGAGGAAAGTGGTGTGACATACAGCTGATTACTGGCTGCCAGAGGACGTCTGTTTAGCCCTTCCAATGACTAAAATACAAGACCAAGCAGATAGAAATTGCTGTTAACACAGAACTGCTTAAAACACATTTCATCCTAAGTATTCCTACACAAGTGACATTATCAGAGACATGTTTTTACATCCAGATGGAATTCTTTATATTCACACCAATTTTTGCTTTTGTTTCATGTATTTAAACTAGCACCAACTATATCCACAGTTCAAGAAGGTGTCATCATCCTACAGCATCAAGGCCCCTCACTCTCAATGTATGGGATGTCATAGTACTTAATGTTATTGCATGCCCACTGCTGCAAGGCTTCATGCATGATTTTCTGGGACAGGTGGTGTGCATATTCCAAGACCACAATATTGGTCTCTGGGGCTTCTTTCACTTCCTCTTTGACATTAACCAGAGAAGACATCCGGGGTAGAAATCTCTCGTCTGGTGTAAAGTTCTCTTCACTCTCATGCCGCTTCTCAGTCTCTAATGTGGTAGGAAATGGGAAAGTTTGCTTTGATTTCATGCAGCCCATGTTATGAATAGCTTTGGCTAAGTGAAGGAAGGCAGGCAAAGACTAATTCAACAGCATCTTTGGAAGACAGTGAGGGTTCATCCACGTGATACTGACCAGTGCTTTCCCTCTCCAGGCCACTTCAGTAATCAGTGTTCCTTTTTACCACTCTTCACTTGTTGTGTTTATCTGTCAAGAGAAGGAAAGTTTCATTTTGAAGTTATAGAATGCAAAGTAACGTACCATTCAGTGGCATGTAGAAATACTGCAAAAGTCCTTTTCACCATTTTATCACTTGGAGGAAATATGGAGTAACAACAAGCAGCTTTTTTCTTATCAACAGAAGAAAAAGAAAATCACTCAATAAAAATGGCAATTTACAAAACAGGAAAACATTTTTCAACGTCTTTAGTGACTAAGCTTTTTGCTAGCTTAGATTTATTTATCTGTACCAAGGGACAGCACGACAGATCATTTTTGCCTGTTTTCATAAATTATCAGAACACAGACATGCTCGTTTGTTTATATATAGTCTATGGCTGCTTTCATGCTACAATGGCAGAACTGAAGAGTTCTGACATAGATCATGGCCTGCAAAGGCTGAAATATTTACTATCTGGCTCTTTACAGAAAACGTTTGATCTATACTGTCAGTGGACACAAGCATATCAAGATTTGTTCCTGCCCCAGACCTTATGAGCCTGCACATCTTGGACTGCTATTAAGAGTCAGGCTTTTTCTCCTGGTCAGATATTTATAACTCAAAGAGAAGCAGAGAATGATGGTCTTTACACTAGTGCCAACTCGAAACAACACAGGTTAAGAATAGCAAAGTCACATATCTTTTTCTCCTAAATTAAATATTATATATGAAAAGCTTAGATTAATTTAAAATAAGGTTAAAGGTTTCTCTCTTGAGTAATGTCATTCCTACCGTTGTTCGACGTTTGGACAGTAAGTAGCTACAATGCTTGTGACGTGTCTTTTAAGCTTCCCAAGTGGGTGTTGTCACTGAATGAACTTCTCTTAAGATAGGACTTGGGGGTGATTAAAACAGTACAAAACAACTTTTTTTCAAAAATGGAACAAGGGATGTGTGTGATGTCTGTCTGGTTTACTAGACTGAACTCCTTTAAGATGGGGACTGTCTCAGTTGTGCATGTCCAGCATGTAATGACTTAACCATAGTATCTATTTTGTACTGTGAGGGATGGCTAAGGGAATTGAACATAGCTAACCTGAAAAAGATTAGAAAAATCAATGAGGGTCAGATAAATAAAAGGTGGTGAGCAGAGTCATCAGAATATTCTGTTTTAGCTCTATAGTTTCCATCCCACAGAATCCTCTTAAAATTTATCATGAATAAGGAAGTGTGATCCTTAAAGTCAGTCCCAAATGAGAAAAAAAGTTTATCCATAGCATTTACTGCTCACAGTCATAGTAGCAGCTGTTCAAATACTTGATAGACATCTGAAAAGGCAATTACAATCTAAGCCTGTACGCCACTGAAGGACAAATAAGCTTTGTGTAATTTCAGTCTTCCCTAATAAGATAGTTGATTCATAATGAGGAAATAAAGTTTCAACAATGTTAATCATTAATGCATATAGTTCAGCAGATATGATTGGCCTTAGGACAGCAGGCGTGATTGGCCGTGCTGAGTTAATTTTTAGACTGTATTATTCTTCTATCAGGTTGGGAAGTTACTATGGCCATCAGTTCAAGGCATGATATATTAAATGCTGGATATTAACCAGAAGTGTTTTGGCTTTCTTATCATTTTAACTGGCTGATTACAGAAACATGTCTAAAAAATACAATTTTTCAAAAATATTTAAACCAATATCTTTCATACCTTAGTATATAATCTCAAGATACATAAAAGCTATTAGTGAGACCATCCCTTAACCATCCAACCAGTCTATATTGAATGTTTACTATGTGTTCAGCACCAATGTCCATCAGAATGTAAGTGCTTTCAAATTTTTATTTAACAATAAAATCAAAAAGGGGAGGGGGGAGAGAGAATAAGATGAGAACTTTGAAAACTTACTCAGGCTACATGTAGTGTAGATGCCCAGAGATGGTCCTTAATTTATTTCAGTTGACAATAATAAAATCTAATGGTGTCTTTCCTCCCACCACTCCGTCTCCCTCCTGAATCCCAATGCACAGAGACATACATACACATCACATGGTCATACAACATGAGGGAAAGAAGGTCCTTTTTACATGTTTCCTTCAATGTTACTTTGAAGCCTCAAAGTACTAAATATATAAAGTGTGTCAGGCCACAGCTCTGGCACTTCCCTCAGAAATGCGTCTGGCAACCACTGGGCCTTTTGTTGGGGCCTTCAAAGAGAAAATTTGACTTACTAGAGCCTATTCTTTATAGTTGATTTTGAAGCTGTGGTCCTCCACCCTGGGTACAATGTCATCAGAAGTAGTAAGCTCCTGGAGAAGGTATCCCATGGGAAGTATCCCCCCAAAAAGCCACAACTTGGCTTTGAGTGGGGCCCAAACACAAAGCTCTGTCAAAATAAAAGTAACTTCTAAAATCTTCTTAGTAACTAACAGGTTGCTGAATCCCTGAAAGTTCATCTTAAATACTAGATTAACAGAGATAGTTTATTTTTCTGTTGTCACATTTTATGTCATATTCTAAGCCTTTACACAGATTTCCAAAATGTCTTATATATCAAGTTTTGGCTCAAAATGGGCCGTACCCTGAATTAACGCAAATCTCCATATAATAACCATGTTGTAGTCTTATAAAAGGTCTTATGCATATATGTAGTCTCTTTCAAATTTCAGTGTAGCTATAATAAAAATGCCAATTGATTAAAAACTTAGAACTGAGTTCATTAAAAAATATATAGCTGAGTTCCTAATAGCATGTTTGTCATTCTCTAATCATGGGTACTAAGAGTACATTTTCTTTCTTGTAGGGGATTCTCATGAAAATTGGACATTAAGTGGAGGTCTCTGTACTGGGAATACTGACAATCACTGACTTGGACTGTAAATTCGTAACAGGATCAAATGACACAGTTAAACAGCAAACAGAAATGGACTCAATTTAAATTTAATATTCTTTCTCTTTCACCAAAAAGTAAAAACTAGAAAATACAAAATAGGATTTTGGTCAGTCTGAAGGTCACCAAAAGAACACTACTATTTGGTCTTTAGAAACTGAGTAGCTGATTTCGTCCTCAGGCACACGGAACACATAGTGTGGACACACAATGGTGTACCAATGGGGCAGTCTCGGGATGACTCTTCTGTGCTCACACTTGGGGCCAAAGTTTCTCAATGGAGAGGCAGAGAAAATAGCAAGTGAAAGGACAGTGTTAGAGATTTTAATAAACCTGGGTAGAGCTATGTGGTATGATTTTATCTGTAAACTGTGCTCTACCTCAGACGGTCATCATAAAAATTAAGTTAGATTCTATACGTAAAGCATCTAGAACTGCCTTGGAACTTGGAAGGTGTTCAGTAAGTATTGTTTCCTTATCTCCAGATTTGTTCTCTAAACCTCCTAAGTTCAAGTTATTAATTATCTTAAGTTAACTAAAAATTTTAATAGTTATTTTAAGATTATAATTGAGAGAACTATAAGAATGCCAACAGTCATTTAGGGTTTTTTAACAGAATCAGGTGATAGATTTCTTAAGTCAGGTGTCAGTACTTCATTTCATTTACCAGGTCCTCCAGCTGGAGGAAAAAAACCAAGCAGACGTTTCCCTCAACCCTTCTGGCCTCTACTTTAGGTACCATGTGGCTCACCTGGCCACTCCTATTTATGACCACAAATATTTAAGTTCGGTCAGCAACAGTTCCTCCAGTATCGTAATATATATCCTCACAGGAAAATGAAAAGTAGTTTCTTAACTATTTTTGGTCAAGGACTTTTTTCAGACTCTGATGAAAGTTTTAGATCTTTTTTACAGAAAAAATCCTGTATATAATTTCACGAATTGGAGGGCTTTTTGCAAAAGTAGGACTAATGAGAAACAGGTCCAAGGAAGCTGTTGTCAGTTCCATGTAAACAAAGTCTTGCTAATACAGAAAAGAGGAATATCTCAAAATGTAGTGAGCTTCCTGTCAATGACTTGTTTTTCAAATTGTGGTTGGTCTGTCAGGAGTGCTATAGAGGAGATATTAAAACAGACTGGAGGTTGGTCTATGATTTTAAAGTACCCTTTTGCAATAAGATTGTGGTCCTAAATAAGTACTTTTTGTAATTTTTGTTTGATGGCAAAACAAAATTAAAAACAAGTTATTTTTCCAGACCAGTCTGCAGAATACCTAAATAATGTTATTTCCCATCTATATATGATAGCTGTATTAGGTACTTGAAAACAACCTCATCCAAAGGAAAAAGGAACGTCCAACTGTTGATCTTGGTTTGATTTATACTTTGTCATAATAAAAGTAGGTTCCTTATTCCTCTGAATTCTTATCTAAAAATATCCCTAAGATAACTATCATATAAACCAGGTCCTAAAAAGATGGAGTCTTTGATGAGAATATGTACTAGTTTATAATTTTATGTTAACATACTTCCATAAAGGATGGGGGAGGAGGGCTGGGAGACCAGAAAGAGAAGGGAAGCAAATCCAGTTGTTCGGCTTTGCTTCTCAGATCCCTTCGCTGATGGCTGCACGATCTTGCTCGTCTACTCCGCTTTATTTCTCATTTGCATCATTTTGCCTCAAGATTCAGCCTCCCACAGCTCCAAAGAGCACAAGAGCTAACACCGTACTTGCTCATCACGTGCCTGACAGCTTGGCATGCAAATAAAATGTTTACGGACAGATCTTTTACCTGAAAATCTTCAATCACTCTTGAGGTAGGAAAGAACGTTAAACGGCAACTCGTAATGAAATGGGGGCTCAGAACAAGATGGAAGGGATGGGGGCCAATTGTCCTCGATTAGGGGACAGAGATGTAAGGCTCTACCCAAGACAGCTGGCGGAGAAATGTCTGCTTTGATTAAAGCCTCCTGTAACTCATGGATTTCTGCCACTGAAAAATCGAAAAGGCACAGCTGAAGAGCAAAGACCGACAGACACACACACACCCCGGCTGTCCACCAGATGTTCACTTACACAACGCATCGCCGGAGCAGCTGCGCGCCGCTCGCGCGTCCGGACGGCCGTGCGGGCCACGGAGGCAGCCGGCGCTCGGCGGGCTGCATGCCCGGGGCCGGTGCCCGCAGCTCCGGAGCCGGCGCTGGCGTCAGGGCGGGCGGGGTGAAAGGGCAGTCCAGCTGCAAGAGCA
>NW_007728304.1:199295-225200 GCF_000696425.1 Galeopterus variegatus | reverse complement strand
CCCGGCCGGGCCCCGCAGGTGGCAGCCAAGGGGGCGCTCGGCTCCAGGACGCGCCCTCTGCGGGCGGCAGCAGGGTGCCGTGGTCACGTCCGCAGGCGCGGTGGCCGAGGCAGGGGCGGGGCGGCCGCCACCCTCACGTCTACCCCCCAACACACTGTCCGAAGTGCTGCCGCCTTCCCAGCAGGAACCAGAGCCCCAAAGTTAATGAAAGCATAAGCGAGCAAGTCGCTTCACTGCCTTGGCCCCTCGTCTGCTCGAGCCCCCTGGACTGCGAGCTCTCCTGATCTCTGCCCTGGTAAGAGGAGGCGCTGCTCCCCAAGGCCTCTCCACGGGCGGGGGCCAGCCGTGGGGAGAACAGGTGCTGATCCCGCGCGCAGGTGAGCTCAGCAGCCTCACCGCGGCCTTCCCAGATCAGGGTTCTGGCGCTCTGGTCTGCTTTGACCTCAAACCCCACACTTTGCAAGGCTAGACCAGGGACCCTGCCCCTTCTAACTAGTTAGCACGAAGAATATACACAGCGTAAGTGCTTGGCACATTTAAACAAAGGCTACATCTGTTCTGTACGTTTCTATCCCCAAATAACTGAAGAACATTTTCCAAGCTTGTCTCTCCTTAAAAGAAAACATCTCTAAAGGGCATTTTCTCACTCTGAAGCATCAAGCACCACTACCTCGAAACATGGTCGTTATTCAGTTACACTTCGCACACATTACATGTGATGCCTGCATCTGCCCAGTATGATTCCTAGCCATAGTAAAAGCCTCAAGAGAACTACAAAAGAACCATTATTCCATTATTCTCGTTGTGTTCTACAATGGATTAGTCAATGCAAAATGCATGCTTGAAAGAACCTTAGCGATAACTTCTCCTGACTCCTTCACATTACAGATGAGGACGCTGAGGCCCACAGTCCAGCCACAAAATTAAACATAAAAAAGATTGGAACCTAAAAAGCTTACACCAGATTGCAGAGGAATTGAGAAGCATAAATTATATAAAATCTAGCTCAGAATCTTTTAGATTTTAAATGAATCAAACACTCTTATCTTAAGGTAACTTTTGTATACAAATACAGTAGCCCAGAAATATAATTTTTCTTCATGCTATGACTAATGGAATTGGAGTAGGTACATTCTGACAACCATAGAATGAATATACTTAATTGATTTGTTTGATAAATATCAATTTTAATGTATATAAGTTGAGTATACTTAGATAAAACAAATATTTAGTTCTACGTATTTCAGGCATATCATCCTTAATAATCACAATCAAATGCAAGGTTCTACCTTTAGGCCTAATTCTTCACTTGTTATGTCATTTGTTTGCCCTCTCCTTCCCCAGCTTTAAGGCTCTATCAACCTAGTACTGGAATCATCCTTGAGAGACTTCTGGGTTCCACACTGAGAGATTGGTGTCAGTTCTTGATATGCACTAGAATTTTGTACTTTTTGCTTCCCAGTTACCAGGGCAGAAGGAAAGAAAACGTGGGTGAAGAATCAGTCTCTAGTCTCTACCAGAGGAGAAACCCATGTAAATATACATTATTTTCACTCAGTTCAGGAACACCCTGGATCAGCTTTACCAGGTCTTAGTCCCTGTTCACCTTAGGTCTAAGAATGCAGCAGGTGATGGGGGAGGAGGCTCACACCCAGTGCCAAGCTGCTCCCACCAGGCCTAGGCCAACCTTCCTTGCTGTCTGGCCAATCTGGGAGTGGGGAAGGTCCAGGTTGGGTCTGTCAGGGATGGCTGAGAGAGGGCGTGACCTGGGTCTCCGCAGATTGCCCTGTTGCCTCAGGGGGAGGGCCGAGCAGGAGCCACAGGCTCAAGGGGAGACTACATAGCCATCCTCTGGGCGCAGCCCTCTCCCCTCTTTGTGGGGCCTCCCTGAGCCTCCCTCAGCACCAGGCCTCACACCCAGAATCCCGAGGCTCAGCCAGTCCTCATGATCTGGGTCCCAGAAAAAGCCTTGGCCTCCCTTCTCAGGACTGTAGGCCACGCTTCTGGTCAAGAGGGTGCCATGGTAAGATCCAGAGGGAAGATATCTCGAGGAAATATGGTGCCCTCTGCTGCTGGGGTTCAGAAAGGCTGGCTTTCCTTACGGCCACCCCAGCCTGGATCTGGGAGTCAACGGCTCAGCATTTCTGCCCTTGGGTCATTCTCTCACCTTGGCTTGAACAAGGATGGAGAATGTGGGAACCCAGAGCTCCTCAAAGTGGTGGTGGCAGAGATCGAATGTACGATTTTGAAAGCGTGCTGAATACAACTTAAAAATCTGGGGAATGAAGTGAGAGAGAGGAGGAAGGACCCCAGAGATGGCCCAACGTGAATGTGCTTAGGATGAGGGACTACACGTGCACTACAACACGTGTTTAGTGGGTTTTCTTTTTGCTGGAAGGTCATGGAAAGTAAAAGTAATAAAAATAGTAATGATAAAATACTGGAATTTAAACATAAGCAATCTGACTCCAGAGACTGTGCTGTTGACAGGAAGAAAGTATTCAGCTGGATTGAGGACTGCATGACAAATAGTAAACTTGAAATTAGTAGAATTAAATCAAGGCACCCATATACCCTTTGTCTTGCATAGAACTCCCATGTCCACCCTCAGCCCCATAAAACTTCCACTTTATCTTCAGACAGAGAGAGGTAGAGACCAGACTCTCTCCACTCACTGGTGTCCCACTTACACACCGAGCACCTCTGACCTTCCTTTCTGCTTCAGGCAGACCAGGGAGAACTTGCAGCTCTGGGAGAGTCAGGGAGGGTATGCCGGTGAGGAGAAGGGATTCCCCTCCCTAAGGAACTCTAAGTAGTGAATGATGCAACTCTGTCTAGAGGGGTCTGGGCCCTGGGACTCACCTCTCTGCCACTGGGACTCTCACTAGCACATCAGTGTCAAATGTCTTAATTTGTTTTCTGATAATGAAGTGATGATGACGGGATGGGTAGAAGGAATACTTTGTGAGTGCTGGTTCACATGCAGGCTAGAGCATACATGGACATTAGAGAGAGGCATGAAAATCACAGAAAAGACAAAGAATAGAAAATGACTTACTACCACCCACTCCCATGCCCTGCCCCCGACACAGAAAATATTTCAGGTTATGAAAAAGAAGCCAAAATCAACCTAGCAGATAAAATTTTTTTCAATGCTAACAAGAGAAACTTACGGAGGAGACAGGAAAAAAAAAATACCATTATGGGGTGTGAACCCTGATGGAACAGCACATAGGTATTACCCTATATGAAAACACATTTTGAGATTCTACCTCATCATTTCTTAGTTCACTGGTCTAAGGAGACCAAAAAACCCCACAACTTTTAGTGGTTATTGGAAAACATGGCTATTTCCTACATATATTTCTCACTGATACAGGTTTTATGTACTATTTTTAATATATTCAGGCTAAAATAGTCTCTCCCAAACAGTGAACTTATCTTGTATGTGCTAAGATTTTATTTAGATTTGGCTGAGAGACCCAGATATCTTCTCTGAGTACGCGACACATTTTCATGTCAGACCCTAGACTAGGGTTTTAGATTGCAAAGCTTTAAAAATTCAGAAGCAGAAATAGTATATTGATTTTTTAAAACACTTTCTGTAGCCCAAGACACAAAGAATGTTTCTTGATGAAGAACTAGATGTAGGTATGAAAAAAATGTCTTATCCTTTGCTCCCGAAACTTTTCCTACATCTTTTGTACTACTCCTGGTTGTTCCTATGCTCTAGCAGGCTTCGAAACCTTGTTACAAACCTTAACCACACTGTTGTGAAAGACATCGTCTCGTTTGAACATTTTCCCAGAATCAAATCATTAGATGACCTGAACAGCCAAACAAGGGAAAATGTAAACCCACCAGGAGAGTTTCTATCCTAATCCATTTTGTGCTGCTATAACAGAATACCTAAGACTGGGTAACTTATCGAGAACAGAAATTTACTTTATCACTATTCTGGAGTTTGGGAAGTCCAAGATCAACATGTCAGCAGGTTTGGTCATCTGGTGAGGGGTGCATCCTTAGGAGGGGAAGAATTCTGTGTCTTCACATGACAAAAGAGCAAGCTAGCTGAATGCTGCATGAAGCCTATTTTAAAAGGGCTTTAATCCCATTAATGAGAGAGCAGCTCTCTGTTTGGGGGTTAAAGGTAATGTTGGTTCTTAAACTGAAGTAGGTCGGTTTTTTAAAACTCTTTACTTTGTAAATTTCAAAACAAAAGTAGACTCATTTAATGAACCCCCATGTCCTATCATCTGACTTAGATCATTTTCAGCTTGATCTTGTTTTATCTATACCCCTACCTGTGCTGTGCTTTACTCTCCTCCTCTAAGGATTTTGAAGCAAATCCTAAATATTATTTCATCTCATCTGTAAATATTTCAGCATATATCTAAAAAGGACTAGTTTTAAAAAGAGAACTTCAATACAACATAAGTATATGTTATAACCATTGGGTACAGTGAATAAAAAACTACTGTTCTTAACAGATATTATTATCAGAAGACCCAAGAGAATTAACTAAAAGAAACTAACATCAAGGAAGGTTTAAAAAGTCATTGAATATGAAATTAATAAACATTTATTTAACACTATGTGCCAGGCACAGTTATAAGGTTCTTACATATATTTCTCATTTAGTCCTTACAACAACTCTTATGAGGTGGGACTTGTTTAATTTTACAGAAGATGAAACTGAAGCCCAGAGATGTTAAGTAACTTACCCTAGATTGTACTGTTAGGATAGAGCTGGAATTTGAGCCCAAGTAAAGTCCATGCTCTTATCTTTTACATTATATTGCCCCTTGTCTATACATCAATATCTTTCCTCTATACAAGCATACTAAATTTGAAAACTAGACAGAGAAAAAGATTCATATTTATTCACAAGAGACAATAAAAAGCCCTACAAATAAATTTAGTAAGGTAAACACAAGACATAATTAGAAACCCTCAAAACCTTACTGAAAGAGATAAAAGACAAATAGAAATGCTACATTGCTGGCTGTGCTGTAAAGATGTCAGATCTTGCAGATCTACCAAGTACAAATATGACAAAATTCACAATGGGATGCTATGAGTCTTAGCTCACCTTCCTTTTTTTCTGTTTACTTGTTTTTGTTGTTTTTTTACGTTAAGATATTCAGACAATAAAGCATTAGTAATATCTAATGTAAAAAAAAATGAGAAAATAAAGGGCTTTAATCCCATTAATGAGGGAGCTGCTCACATACCCTAATCACCTCTTAAACACCCACCCCTTAACACTATCATATTTGTAACACCTGAATTTTGGAGGGGACATTCAAACCATAGCAGTTTCTCATTATAATATTTTAATACACATCATGATATGTTTCAAAGTTCTTATTCCCAAAATAAATTTTTGAAGCTATACTTTAGGCAATTCTTGTCTTACTCATTATATCACTGAAATGAGAAGTGATTGACATCTTCCTTACACAGAAGACAAGAATCAAATTGCCCCTCAAACCTTGTTCCTGAGGGAAAAAGTTTCTTTAATTTTTTCTCACAGGGTTTCTTTCACTCACATTTGTCAGGCTACTCTAGATCGATTCTGATTCTCCAAATGTAATTAAATGTCTGGTAAACCAAAGTAGGGAAAGTTCCAAATAAGAGTTTAACTAATTAGAGTATTACGGAACAGTATCTCCTGACCATACATTGTATAATCCAATTCTGTTCATTACATTAACTATACAGCTTGTCAGCTATACCATCAGTCTGTTTCTTTTCACTTGTTCTATTTTTCCTTAAAGTTCTTCTACATTCTGTGTTTGTGTTGTCTTTAGGTTTACTGATGAGCATTTGTCAGGAAATAAGCCTCATCATTCCTATCCAAGATCTGTCAAAAGATCTTTATGCTAAACTTAATTCAATACATTTTGAAGTCTTTAAATCACCATTAACAGATACTACATTTCTTTTGTAAACATTGATTGAACAATTCTCAAAGAGGTAGAAATGCCTGGAAGTAAATAAGCATCTTATGTTTTTGTTATTGTTGTCTTTTGTAGTCACCAGTATTTGTCCCCCCTTATTCTGATCATCTTGAGGATAGTAACCATGTACTTTATGTATTTTATGTACTTATTTCTAGCACCTCGCATATAGAAGGTGTGAAATGTTTGTTGAATCAAAGGCGACTTCCCTGCTTTGATGCTTTATGTCATTTCATCTGACTTTAAACCCAGAAAAACATTAGTGCTTAGGCCCATGAATCCAAGCTTCTGTAAGTTATTTTTATCTATATTTATTTTGATAACCACTTCAGGCATTAAGATGGAACCAACTTTTTTTTTTTACATGCAATGCTGATATAAGACTTTGTTAAAAACCAGATAAATACTGCAATAATCATTGCTCCAAAACTTACTATTTCAAATGTCATATCATATTGCATGTTTTGTTTACTTAGGGCATTTGTGCCTTTCAATATGACTCACATTCCATTTTCTCACTGCCCTGGTTGTTGAAAACAATCTGTCCCAATTTGATCAAAATAAATTCAAATCCAGCTTCCTCCTGGAATTCTGGATTTTTACATATTTTTTAGTTCATAATTTTGAAACTAAAGCTAAATATTTGACTAATATACCTTGAAAAAGGGCACAGCTACACAATTAAAGACATTAGGATGTTTATTCTGGAGAAGTCAGAATTAGAATAGATACCTGAGGGGTATTCATATGGACGAGGGACTGTGCATACTATACATTGCTCTGATGGGCGCTACTAGAACCAGTGGGAAGAAGTCATGGCAGGAAGATTTGGATTTAATTAAAAGAGGAGTGTCTGTTGGTTATAGTTTACAACAGGATGGTCTGGTTTCTGAAATATTGAGCTTTCCCTTGAACCAGAAGTTAGACTTATCTATCTGGGAGATTATAATGGAGATTTCTAAAATGAATTAAAAGAGGAGTGTCTGTTGGTTATAGTTTACAACAGGATGGTCTGGTTTCTGAAATATCGAGCTTTCCCTTGAACCAGAAGTTAGACTTATCTATCTGGGAGATTATAATGGAGATTTCTAAAATGAATAGTAAAATTCCATACCCTCTAAGAATATTCCTTCAAAGCCAAGATTCTATAATATTATTAGTTGTTTTTCAATATGAATTCGTGTGTGCTTGGCCTTTGGACTGCATCATGCCAACACTCCCGGCATCATCCTGATGTCTTACTCTGTATGCCCCCTATAAGGACAAAGCGAGTCCTGCTGTGGCCCTTGGCCAACAAGGCAATTTTCAATCCTTTTAAAGATTTTTTCCTTAGAAAGCAAATCAACAGCAAAATGTTGAATAAATTGGTACTCAAATAAAAATTCCAGATAATTCAACATAAGAAACTGTCTATCCGTGCAGGAATATTTTATGGTTTGTGATATTTCACTTAATACTGTTAACCTCATCTGATGGAGTGGAGAGCTACTTTAACTTAGAGATAATAACGATAATTACTATTTACTGAGCACCAACTATGTGCTGGAAACCTTAATAACCCTTCACATTTGCTTTTCATTTAATCCTCACAATACCACTGTAAGGTATATATAATTTCTGTTTTAAATATGAAGAAATAGAAAAGATAAGGTGATTATCTGTTAATATGTGGTAAAACTTGAATTTGAACCCAGACATGAGTCCAAAGCCAGTGCTCCTTCTGTTATTCTATGTTGCTTTCCAAAGTCTCAGCTGTCCTTACAATGGCTTGTTAAATCTGGCTCTGTTTCTAGGCAATCTTCTATCTAACTCCTAATCCCGCAACTCTTAAGAGCAGTATCCATTACCGAGGTATTGAGATTTGGAAAGTAAATGGGTTGTTACCAAAACTGGTAAACCTCTGGTGGTAGAATATCTGGCTTCAACAGATATTCTGAACAATGATATTTTCCATGGCTTCTATATTTCTGAGCAAGGATCTTTTCCATGGACCTTATGTCTCACATCACACAGGCAATACCCACATAGAGCCAGCCCCAGAGATAAGATAGTTATAAAATAACTAAAGAATAGCTATAAGTAAACTCATAAATACATAATAGTGGGAGAGGACAGAATACAAAACAAATCATAAGAGGTCAATGAGGAGTGAATTTTGATTAGGACCATGAAACAAACATAGCATTTAAATTATCAAATGAAGGGAATGAGCCTATGTTAAAGAAAGGAGGTGGCAATGAGCATAGAACACATATGAATGGGGAAGAAAATGAATCTGTGAGAGAATAAGCTAGCAAGACATGGGGCCCAAGCTAGGGTGATTTGTTAAGATAAGTAACTGACACCCACTGAAAGTTCTTAAATTATAAAAATGGTGTAAAAAATATTGTTCTTGAATAGAATTGATTTAGGATTAATATGGCAACTCTGAGCATATGGGTAGAGATTTGTGGCACAAACCAATCATGTGCAGATACCCAGATGAAAAATATAATGACGTGGTCTATCACAATGCCTGAGAAAATAAAAAAGAATTCATAGAAGATATTTTCTTTCCCCCCATAAACTTAGTCTATCTGTGGTTATTCTTGCCACCAACTACCAAGATTTGAAGCTCTTAAAATTTAATGGAACAGCTGTGCATTATGTATGTGTTTCAAGCAACAGAAAACTTTTTCCAGCAAAAGGATACAAAAAAAAAAAGAGAAGAATCTATCAATTATAAATTTATAGAGCAGAATTAAAGAAAAACAAATCACCTCAGTTTGCTCAGTAAAGTGAGGCAAGGTTATGAATCTGAGGGAACTAAGATTTAAGAGAAAGGCTTGCATTTTTAGAACTTAAAAAATTTTTACAATGAACATTGATTGTATTTGTAATTTTAAAAATCCAAAAAAATAATTTTCATTTTGGAAAGTTGAACAGAAATGTTTTGGAGTACCTCTAAGAAACCATGATTATTTTAAGGGGTGCTTGGGTGGGAATTAGCTACAGTGCAGTTTTATCATCTCTTTTGGCTTCATTTTTTGCCCTCCCTGACCTTCAATTAAATACTTTGACAGTATGAGAATTTCACCGTTTTTACCTTTTTTCTATTTTATATGCATTTTGTAATAGAGAACTGAAATTATTGGTGCAAAAGGCAATTTATGGGTAATACATACTTTAAATAAAGGAGACAGGATGCTTTAAATCCTTTGTTTTTCCAGAGGTCCTCCTAAGAACCAGAATATACTTCCCAGTTTAGAACTAAATGACCATCACAAGTTAAAGGACTAGCCTCCAATTAAAGACAGTTACTGGGAAGCCATCAGATATTTAAAATTCTTTCCAAGAGAGTGGTTATCTCATTCCAAAGAGAATTCAGTTTCTGGGACATTTCTACTTTATCTGATCTAGGACAACCCAGTTTTTATGTACAAGGAAGTTCTCGTCAACATCCCATGTTGCTTTGCCTCCCACAGATTTGTCACCCCTTTCCCCCTGGGTGACAGAGCTGCCAAAGATTACTCAAAGCCCAACTGTTTTGAGTGGTGAGAAGCCCTGAAAAGGGGTTAATCTCCTGGAACCCTTAAGATAGAGGTGTTCCTTCCATTTGGGAAATTAACCACGAATTGGGGTTATCTTCCCACATTTATTCTCCAAACCAGGAAGTTACAGGAAGAGAACACAGGTAGGGTTTTTTCTCAGTTTAACAAGTTTAATAATAGGCATTCCATAATGCAATTTTCAAGAAGTTAAGTTGATCCATCAACAAAAGCTTGATCTTAGCAAACATTATCTTCATACAGCAATTTCCCAGTATCTTTACATATCAATCAGTAACCTGTCTGTCTTTGAGCCAGCAACCTTGCTGTGTTACAATTTTTTATCTTACAACAGAGACTATATAGCCCAGGGAAAATTTCCTGTCCTTTGCAAGGTCAATATTTGAAACTGCAAGGCTTTGGAAAACCAGGCCCTGTGAAGTACATTTGCTTTTATTATGCATACTCCACAATCCCAGACTCCCAACCAGCCTGATCTAAGAACTGAGGTTGCCTCTACAAGTCTAATTTAAGTAAAGTGATCAGAAAATAGGGAATCTAACTAGGGTAAGGTACAATAGAACATCTTTACTATGATTACTAAAATCATTCTACCTCTGGTTTAGATATGAACAACTAGGTCACTCTCTCACCAAAAGGAAAGTTTCACAGGGATTGTTCTATGGCTAATGTCAGTTATCTTCTTTCCTAAGAGCAAAACTAAAATCCATCAATATCCCATAGCCCTTCTATGGGCACTGGTTGGGATGGGGAATTTGGGGGGAGAATAAGGAGATAGAAATAGGGGGAACCTAATACTGCATGGATTGAATACCCCATAGCAAAAACCTGGAAAATAGGTAATAATATATGCATGTATAGAGATGAAGAAACAGTTCCGAGAGCCTATGTATGTCTCTGCCCAGTTCCAAAGTCAATGCTCTTGAATACACCATTGGTGGAGAAAAACCTACACCACATCTGATCATAAGTAACCCAGCTGGGATTCACCCTGGTAGGACTGCTATGGCCTGAATGTTATGGCCCACTCCCCTCAACTCATATGTTGAAATGCTAATCCCCAATGTGATGGTATTTGGAGATGGGCCTTTGGGAATCAAATTAGGTCATGAGGGTGAATCCCTTATGATGGGATTAGTGCCCTTATTAGGAGAGATACCAGAGAGCTTGCTTCCTTTCTCTCCCTTTCTACCTTGAGAGGACACAGCAAGAAGATAGCCATCTGCAGACCAGGAAGAGGGCCCTCACCAGAACTTGACCACGCTGTCACCCTGATCTTGGACATCCCATCTTCCCGAACTGTAAGAAATAAATTTCCGTTGTTTAAGCCACCTTGTCTATGGTAATAGATCTGCAACATAACCAGCGCCACGTTAGAAAAGCCCAAGTACAAAATGGCACCCACCTCCTCCCTTCCCCTCCCCCTTCCCTTTATGAGAAGCCTCCTGACTTAAACAGAAACCCCTTTTGCTTCCACAAGGACCAGTTCTTTACCCTGATCTGCATTAGCATAATGCCCCTCCTTGATGGTATTAGCCAGCCCTTGACACACTATATAAGCTCTGCCACCCCCATACCTGGTGCTGTCCCCCATTTTCAGGGCAGCCCTGGGCCCTGTGCCACTCTGAGCACAGCCCAGCAGATTTCTTTCTTTAATAAAGCTTGAACGGTACCCAGCATCTCAGCTCACTTTCTTTCATATGGTATTTTTGTTATAGCAGCCTGAACTAAGACAAAGACTGACTCTTTTGTGTATGTGTGAATACCTTTGAATACTCTCATCTTTTTATTTTCTCATCTTCAAAGATAGACAAGAAGTGTGGTGGCAGGCTTGATTTATTTAAAACAAACTCTATAACTTTAAGGCTGTTAATATTTCTACCACAGAGCCTCATGTGATGCCAGTCTCACCAACTGAAAACCATTTGAAACCGTTTGTCCTGCTCTTAGGGCATCCAGCTAATATGCTGTATCTTAGCCCAAACAAGCTAGGCTTGATCAGTGTTACCACATGGAGTCAGGTTAACTCAAGTCTCCAAAGGCAAATGCATATTACCTGACTGATAGAGTAACTGATCACATGTTATAATGCCTAAACATTCTCTCCTGAAATGTTGTGGGATAGGATATGCAAATATCCAACTTGGCTTCCCTGTTATCTGTTCATAAGAGGCCTGGTTAACTAATTCTTCAATGTTCAAATCTCAGACCTTTTCTCCAT
Source organism: Galeopterus variegatus (assembly GCF_000696425.1). Classification (NCBI taxonomy): domain Eukaryota; kingdom Metazoa; phylum Chordata; class Mammalia; order Dermoptera; family Cynocephalidae; genus Galeopterus; species Galeopterus variegatus. The sequence continues at coordinate 213,468 of NW_007728304.1, read as the reverse complement.
CTTGTAAATCACAGCAAGGGTTGATCAGTCACTCTGTTCTGAGTGAAACTGAGAAGGTCAGGCCCTGATCTTCTATGTCTTTATTAAAGTGCCTCATACTCCTAGTAAGACAATCCCTTATGGTCAGACCACCTCATCATCCTGAGCTGGAAATAGGAGACTATACAGTAATGCTATATATTTTGCATATTATGTGGTATGCGAACCTGCTGAACTTTAAATAATTTTAATAGTTCACCTGTATATTTTTTGGACTTTTTATGTGGACAATCATGTCCAGTCTGAATAAGTAATTAGAATTCCTTTCTGATTCTTATTTATTTTTCTTGTCATTTTTTTGCTGGCTATAACTGAATAGAAGTAGGAATATCAACATTATTTTTGTTCCTGATTTTAAAGGGAAGGTTACTATATTTTACTATTTAATAGAATATTGCTGTAGACCTTGGAAGTTTTTAAAGAAAAAATCAGATTAAGGAAGCACCCTTCTATTCCTAGTTTTCTAAGAGTTTTTTTCATGAAGGAGTGATTCACATTTTTTTTTTTCCTTTTTGTCTTTTTTTCATGACCGGCAATGGATCGCAACCCTCAGTGTTGCACCCGTACCAGACCGGGACCGGCAACGGAATCGCAACCCTCGGTGTTGCTCCCGCACCTTGCTCAGCCAGTGAGCGGCCGGTCTGTATGTGGGATCCGAACCCTCGGCGGGAGCGCCACCGTGCTTCCCAAGCGGCACACTGTAGCAGTGCGCCACCAGGCTGGCCCGTGATTCACATTTTTTAATGATTTTTTTCCGTCTATTGAAAAGATCAAATGGTTCCTCCATTTTGATCTATTAATGTGATAACATATAAGTAAATTTTCAAATGCTAAACCATATTTTCATTTCTAGAATAAAACAAAGTTGGTTATAGTTCTTTGTAATACATTGCAGGATTTGGTTTGCATATATATTTTCTTAGTATTTTTGCATTACATTCATGAGTGATATCAGCCTATAATCTTTAAATAGTTCTTCTATATTGATATTAATGTTATAATAGTTTCATAAAATGAGTTGAAAATCTTTCTATTTTAGTCTTTGGAACAGGTTACATAAGATAGGAATGATCTGTTTTGCAAAAGTTTAGCAGAACTCACCAAAAAAAAAAAAAAAGGCCTGGTGGATTTAAAAAAATTTATTCACATATTCAAGTCTCATAATTCCTGAGTTAATTTTGGAAATTTGAATTTTTCCGGAAGATCACTTATTTTCCCTAAGTTTAAAAATTTATCAGCATTAAGATGTTCATTTTATTCTCTCATATTTTAAATAACTACAAATAACTACAAATGTTTCTCTTTTCCATTCCTAATATTAATTTGTTTATCAGTGCTTTTTACATTATATTCCTTGGTTCTGTATTTAAGTTCCTTCTGCTGTTAGCACAGGTACATCCTTTAGTAATCTTTAAGTCAAGATCTAAGTGGTAAATTCAGTCTTTGTCTAAATATAACTTTATTTGACCTTCCTTCTTAAATATTTTAGCTGGGTTTAGATGTCTAGGCTGACAGGTACTTTCTTTCCCACTGCCCTTTGAAGATATAATTTCATTTCTTCAATTCCTTTGTATGTAATTTTCCTGTCTACTTGCTTTAATATTCTTCCTGATATTTGGCACTCTGAAGTTTTGCATATAGGTATGGATTTTCAATTATTCTATTTGGAATTTGCTAAGTCTCTTAAATCTGTGGATTAACGTTCATCGAACATGAAAAATGTTCAACGGTTATCCCTTCAACTACTGCCTTCCCCCACTCTTTCTGGAACTCTTCTCAGACGCATGTTGGCCATTCTCCTTCTATTTTCAATGTCTCTTAATTGCTCACATTTTCCATCTCTGTATCTCTTCGTGCTGCATACTGAGTAATTTCTGTAAATTTAAGTTCTGTAAATTGTCTTCTGTGTCAATTTCCAATTTAGCTCATGCTTTGGGTTAATTTTTATTATTCTATATTTAAAACATTCTTGAAATTAGTTTTGGTTTTAAGTTTTTTATTTAATTTTTTGCTAATAATATGATCAGTGTTCTGGTTCTTGGAAAATGGAGTAAGCACTCTCCACCCTGTCTTTCCAACACTGAAATGTAGTGTTTTTATAAAACATGGACAGAATGCAAGGAACCACTATTTGAGGTCTCTGAAAACTAAATTTACAAGCCAGATTAGGGAATATGCCCAGAATCTGATGTACCACCATTGAATTCCCATATTTTTTTCCCTCTGGTATTCTCAAGCAAGCCCCCAAACCAAAAGTAGGCAGAGAATTCTAAGACTATTTGCTTCTGTTGTGCAGTTCAGGAATGTCAATAGCATGGGGCAAATTTTCAAGTGTACTTATTGGTTTAGGATTACTGTACCATTCAGGTAGTATAAATCATACTCTAAAACCAAAAACTGCACAAACTTATGGTTTCTGTTTATCAGATTATACCCGTGCCCTGTCCACTCCAACCAAAAACAAAGCAAAACAAAACAGACAGACAGAGACAATGTGATGATACCTAAAGTTATTTTCTCTCTCTCTTAAAGATGCATTTTTCAAGAGTGCCAATTTTATGCATGAATCTCAGCACTCATTTCCTTCCTTGCATAAGGCCAAAACCACCTCTCCACCTGTTACTGTGAGTAAATTATGACCTAAGCTGCTAGGTTTTAGGGTCTATTTCAGGGTGTGATGGCCCCTTCCCTTCTTTCCCTATTCTTATCTCCCCATTTGGCGTCAGCTACTTTGCATACTACTCTAGTTTTCAGTTTTCTCTTTTTTAGGGCATACCTGGGAATTTTTGTTTCTTTCTTGTGAGGCCACTATATTTATTATTTGAATTCAGCATGTCTAGGTGCTTAGAGGGTGATGAACTGTTTATTAGTTCAATCTTCATTTTGCTATACCTGGAAGTCCCCATTTGTTCTTCGACACACTCCAGTCTGGCTTCTAACCCCACCAGTCTAAGATGCCTGTTCTTATCAAAGTCACCAATGTTTTCTGTACTGTCAAATTCAAAGGACATTTCATAGTCCACATTTTACTTTTTAGTACATTCATAAGAGCTGACCAGTCCCTTCTTCCTGAAACACTTTCCACTTTTAGCTTATGTGACACTGCATCTTTCTAGTTCTCTTCCTATGCATTTAGCTGCTCCTCCTCTGTTTAATCACTAAATACTGTTACCCCAAGTGTAGGTTCTCTTTTCTTCTTCTACAGTATTTGTTCAGGTAAACTCATCCATTTTCATTACTTTAATATCATCTTCCTGCCAGTAACTCACAAACTTACATCTCTAGCCTTAACCCTTTTTCTTGGATCCCTAACAGACATCTCAAACTTAACATGTCAAAAACAGAACTCTTGATACCCATTCTTCAAATATGCTCCTCCTGGGCCGGCCCAGTGGCGCACTGCTACAGTGTGCCGCTTGGGAGTGGGGCGGCGCTCCCGCCAAGGGTTTGGATCCCACATACAGACCGGTTCCGCTCACTGGCTGAGTGAGATGCGGGTGCAGGACCGAGGTTTGCGATCCCGTTGCCAGTCCCTGGTCTGGTACGGGCGCGACACTGAGGGTTGTGATCCGTTGCCCGACACGAAAAAAGACCAAAAAAAAGGAAAAAAAAAATGCTCCTCCTCTAGTCTTCTCTGACTTAATAAATGGTAATTAGTGGCTCAAGTCAGAAACTTAGAGTCATCTTTGGTTTCTCCCATTTATATTTCTGCTCTTCCCATTATATATAGTTCTGTAGCTGTTACTTGGACTACCTCTCCAAGGTAGTTTCCTCTATTTTTGTTTCCTCTATTTTTCCTACTTTTTAACCTGGCTGTCTCCTTCATATCACCCATGTCTGAGCTCAAATATCACCTCAAGTGGGCTGGCCAGTTAGCTCAGTTGATTCAAGCATGGTGTTAAACACCAAGATCAAGGGTTCAGAATCTTATACCTGCCAGCCACTGGGGGAAAAAAAGAATCACCTCCTTGGAGAAGACTTTCCTGATTATCTAAAGTAGCCTTCTCCCCATAACCAGCTACTCTTTTACACATCACAGTTTTTATTTCCTTCATATCCTATATCATAACTTAAAGTTATCTTATTTATCTTTTATATGCCTTCTCTAGAATGTGAGCTCCATGAAAGGAGCTCTCCCCATACAGTGTTTAAACACTATACTACCAATGCCTAGAACAATAGAACCTGGTATATAGTAGGCACTAAAGATACTTCTGAACAAATCAATAACAAGATATTTCCACTTCCAATTATAGCAGAGTAGTTTGTATTATACCAGCTCTCCCAATGAGAAAAACTATAAAATTTGGGTAGAATGTAAAAAAAAAAGACCAACACCTATCAAGGCAGCCAAGACTCAAGGAGCCAAGTTGCTAACTAGAATGGAAATGCTGGGAAGTAAGTCTATAATTTTGTGCAGCATATCATCTCTTGAGGCTTTTGTCAATTTACAAGCAACAGCCAAAAGGCAGAGAAGCTGAATAGGGCTTTCAGCTATTTCATGGAGTTTGGGAGAAAAAAATTAATTTAGGACCCATCAAAGTGGAAGGACCCAAGCAAATACCCTTGCCTTTCAGTTGGAACTGCTGAAGAGATACACTGTGAGAATAACAAGAATAAACCAGGAACAAACTGTAAATAAATCAACTCTCACAAAGACTGAAACTCAGTCTCTGATTAGCTCACTCTCATTATGGTAATATCTGCCAGCCTAATAGGCTGCAAAAGCATCATTCAGAGCCTCAAATTATTGTTTGAATTTTCATTTCACAATGTCTGGCATTTGATTAAAAATTACCACATACATATACTCTAAAAACAAAAGACTAAAAACTAAGAGAAAGATGGAAAAAATGAATAAGTCCACAGAAGATCCAGATACTGGAGTTTCAGATGCAAACTAAAAGATATCTATGATTAATATGTTCAAAAAATAGAAGATCATATGGAATTTTCAAAATCAAATGGAAATCTGAGAAGTGAAAAATGCAATAAACTCAAACATATGCTAAATGCAGACTAGATAAAACTAATGAGAGTAATAGGGAAGAGGAAGATTGCACAACAGAAAATACCTAGACTAAATCATGAAATTTTGAAAAGATGGAAAATAACTTAAAAACATAAAAGACATATAGGACACGGTGAAAATGTTTATGAAAGGTGGAATTTCAATCCCAGAAAGAGAGAGGGAAAATAGGGCATAAGTGATACTTGTATAGATAATGGCCAAGAATTATTCAAAAAGAATTATTCAAATTATTATGCTGATGAAAGGCATCAAGCCACAAATTCAAGAGCCACTATGAAACCCAAATAGGATAAATTCAAATAAATCATATCTAAGCACATCATAGTAAAACTGCTGAAAAACAAAGACAAATAGAAAGTCTCAGAGCAGCAGAAAAAAAAGAGACATATCCTCAATGGAGCAACAACAGGATTGTCAGCTGCCTTTCAACAGAACTGATGAAAACTAAGAGAGAATATCAAAGTACTGGAAAAAACCCCAAAAACCTGCCAACATATTACAACATATTAGCATTGTTTCATGACCCTGGGTAGGCATGTATTTCTTAAACAGAACACTAAAAGCATATCCATAAAGGAAAGATTGATAAGTAGTATTACATTAAAATTAAGAAATTGTTTTCAATAAATGATACCATTAAGAGTGAAAATGCAAACCATATCGCAGGAAAAGATATTTATAGTAAAGGACCTTACACAGGACTCATGTATTAATTAAAATAACTCCTACAAGAAAATGACAGATAACTGAATTTTTTAAATGGGGGAAAAAAACTTTGATGAGAGCTTTACAAGAGGAAATCTAAATAGCTAATAAATATAAGAAAAGGTGCTAAACCTTACTAGTCACTTCAGAAGTGCAAATTCAGACCAATATAACATACCACTATACACTCACTAAAAGGGCCCAAACACCAAGTGTTAGGATGAGGAGCAACTGGAATTCTCATATATTGCAAATGGGAGGAAAACTTGTGACAACCACTTTGGAAAATGTTTGGTATTATCACATAAAGCCAAATTTGTACCTATGATATGACTTAGAAATTATAATTCCTAAATGTATCCCCACCAAAAATACATTCACATGTGTACCAAGAGACAAGAATATTCATAGCATCAGTATTTATAATAAAACTAAAAATGCTCATCAGCATTAAAACCACAGCTGACAAATATTATACATTTAATGAGTGCACGTTTTATTATTACTCTTTTCAGCCTATGAAAGTCTTTCAATATTTTATGAATTCCAAAAATCTGCTCAGCTGAGAACCAATAACATATTCTCAGAAGTACTTGAGAATCATTGATTTTTTTTTACTTTCAAGTACCAATATTCCAAAATGAGGCATAAATTAAATTCTACTTTATTTTTAAGAGGCATCCTCTTATTACTTGTAAAGCCTTTTCTTCCCTTTGAATTACAGAACTAAGTTTTTTCATATAGAATCTTGTAAGGAGAAAAAACAATTTTTTAAATTTATCATTTTACTATGACTCAATTAACCTATTATGTCTCACATATAAAAGCTGAACAAACAAGAGAACCCAGAAATCAACCCACAAACTTACAGCCAACTGATCTTTGAAAAAGGTACCAAGAACATATATTGGGGAAAAGACTGCCTCTTCAATACATGGTGCTGGGAAAACTGGACATCCATATGTAGAAAAATGAAACTAGACCTGTACCTCTCGCCATATAACATAATCAACTCAAAATGGATTAAAGACTTAAGCATAAGACCTGAAACTATAAAATTCCTAAAAGAAACACAGAGGAAATATTTCAGGAAGCAGGACTGGGCAAAGACTTTAAGGATATGACCCCAAAAGCACAGGCAACAAAAGAAAAAACAAATGGGATTATATCAAACTAAAAAGCTTCTGCACAGCAAAAGAAACAATAGAGTGAAAAGACTACAAAGAGTGGAAGAAAATATCTGCAAACTATGCATCCAACATAGGATAAATATCCAGAATATACAAGGACCTCAAACAACAGTTAAAAAAAACCCCAATTAAAAAATGGGCAAAGGAGCTGAATAGGCATTTCTCAAAAGAAGATACATAGATGGCCAACTGACACATGGAAAAACGCTCAACATCACTCAGCATTAGGGAAATGCAAATGAAAACCACATTAAGACATCATCTCATCCCAGTTAGACTGGCTATTATCAAAAAGACAAAGAATAACATGCTGGTGAGGATGTGGAGAAAGGAGAACCCTCCTAAACTTTTGGTGGGACTGTAAATCAGTGCAACCATTATGGGAAACAGTATGGAGGTTCCTCAAACAATTACAGATAGAACTACCATACAATCCAGTAATTCCACTGCTGGGTGTATACCCAAAAGAATGGAAATCATGTTGAAGGGATACCTGCACTCTCATGTTTATCACAGCTTTATTTACAACAGCCAAGGGTTGGAACCAACCTACATGTCCACTGATGGACGACAGGATAAGGAAAATGTGGTATATATACACAGTGGAATACTACTCTACCATAAAAAAGAATGAAATTCTGCCATTCACAGCAACATGGATGAACTTAGAGAAAGGCACAGAAAGAAAAATACCACATGTCTTCACTCATAAGTGGGAGCTAAATAAACAAACAAATCTTACAAAAAAGAAAAGATACAACAATCACAATAACGCGTTGAACTTTCAAAAGGAGAGGGCAGAACAGAACTGAAGTTACCAGAGGTGGGAACTTCAGTTCTCTGGAGGAGGGGTAAGGGAGGACTTGGTAAAGGGCCACAAAAAACAATTGCCTTGTATAATGTTTAATATACTAACTATCCTGATTTGAGCATTGCATATCACACACAGGTAATGATATTCAACTGTGTACCCCACAAATAGAATCAACTACGTTCCAATAATGAAACAAAAAGTTGAATAAACAACCTGAAGTTACCAGGTTCACTAAACTATCACCACCAGTCTCACTCAGTAATTGTGAACCCAACTGTAGGGCTTCTTTATAGATCTCAGTGCCTTGCTTTTTCAAAGCTTCTTATGCTCCTTTTCTAAATGATGGTGAAAAAGATTTAATAGATCCAATCCTAATCCTAAAAAAGCACTATTCAAAAAAAATTATACATATACAATGCAAACAGACATGGAACTTAGTATAATGTTATTGGTAAAAATTCATGCATATGCTTTCTGAAAAATGGGGAAACAAGAGTCATTCAGTTAGTGGCAAAGGACCTAGTTAATCTGATTGATTTAGGAGATCCCTCCCCTGTCTTCCTGCCACATTTTACATATGTGTCCACAACAATAAATACTTAATTTTAATAAATTGTTTGTATTTATATTTTCTCTCGCAAATGGCAGAAATGATGTCTTTTCATTTAAGTATTCACAATTCCTAGTTGAATGCCTGGTACTCAGTAGGAACTCAAGATATGACTGTTAAATAGATGAAAACAAAAGGAAGCTGTAAATACATTAGGGAGAGCTGTGAATTTCAGGTTAAGATCTCAGATTTGTAAATCATAGGGCAAGACTCAATTTTGTAGGACTTGATATCCCATAGATGACCTAATAAAAATCAATTTCTAAAACTGTAAAATCAATAAACACACCAGTTGGATAATGTTTACCACAAGATGATCCAGTAATCTGTTGAGGTCAACCCTGAAACAGGGTTACTTATATTATAATGCACTCTTCTGCTTGCTTTTTAACAGTATATGCTTATACGAGAAATTTTATTCTTTTATTTCAGGTGGAATATGAAAAATAAATTTACTCTCCAATATCTAGACAAATATATAATTACTCAAAGTTATAAATTTACCTTCATTTTTTTCCAGGCAAGAGATATCCTTGTTAAAATGTCTCCTAAAAAATTGCTCCCATGTTCAGTGTCTTAAGTAAGAAAACTACGAAGTAACTATAAGAACTTAAGTTTGGATTGTATTTATTATAGATAAACCTTAAACAAGGCTCTTAAATAGGCAGCTTAGTTATTTTTCTGCTATTTTGTTAAGTAAACATGAAAATATATCATCCAATTTTACTGATGGAGAAAACAAAAGGTGTGAAGCCTTACTGCCTTACCTCAGTAGTCATAAATGTAGTAGGAAACAATGTTTCACTTAGATATTGCATTTGTGGCTCTATTAAGCAATTCTATTTTCTTTTTCAAAGCTTCTTTTCATAGAGTTTGAATTAGGAGTTTCTCTTCTGTATATTTTCCACATTTAGGGCTTGTTTTATTTCAAAAGATTTTCACCCCATTTTTTCCCAACTACTTCTATTACCTAGAAGTAGAGTAGTTGGGGAGAATATTTTGCTTAAACAGAAAGTTATCATAAAACCAATATGTGCATAACCAGTTTTTAGAAAAGTTATTGTATTAGAATTGAAAATTACTTATATTACTACTGATATTTACAAAGAAAATAACTTCTCTATTTCTTATAACCCATCCTAATTAACTTGCTTATGAATACTCCACTCCACTAGATAGAAGGCATAGAGAAGGTGAGGGTGGGATTTTGGGAAGTAAACATGTTTGCTCACTTAGCCATCTTGATCCAGATATATTCTCTGGATTTAAATCTCTTTGTCCTCTGCATCAAAAAGGGGCATAGAAGGTTGTAATGAGTTTGAGAAAATTTGATAAATAGGGATTTCAACTATAAACCAGGTGAGATGTCTATCAAAAATAAAGACCTTGGATTTGGAATAGTTGACATGAAGCCATTTTCTGTTTTCTGGCAGTGGTTAGAGAATAGAACCAGTGCTCTTCTAAAGCCACTCCTAGTTCTAGATGATAAATCTATAGCATCTGAATATAGGTCTTTTCTTTTTGGTGTCTGAGAGGAAATAAAATGTAACCTGTTTATCCAAAAGTAAGTCCAGAACACATTCTTATTTTAATGAATTGGAAAATATGTTCTTGTCCAACAAGAGAATACTTCCACTTTTAGTCCTGCTTCTACATAAGCATCTGTAAAAGGTGAATCTATACTGAGCTGCTATATTTTATCTCATAACTGATTCCTGCCCCAGAAGTCAAAGGCTAATGAAAGGAAAACAAAAACAAAAAATAGTAATGTTTATAATGAGTCTAATAGATCTCTCTGCAAGATGACATGACAATAGTAAAAAAAGGGAATGGTTATGCCTAGAGTCCACTTACTACTTGTTTAGAATGTACACCTGAGAAGCCCAGAGTGGTGTTTATGGAAAATAAATCTGGTATGATTTTAGGTGGAATGCCGATTAAATAAGTAGGTATGCTACTTGGGTAGGGTAAAAAAAAAAAAAATGCCTTTTAAAGTCTAGTATAAACTACATTCTGGGTTTAATCCTATTGGACCATCCATGTGGGGGTGATAAAGACAAACAAAGTGACAAGTCACCATAGGAAGTGTTACTGATCATTTGTGGAGGCAAAGATTTCCCCAGTGTAAGGTGTCCCTTCAAGCACCTGCACAATGAAATTAGTGAAAGCTTCTTCTCAAGAGCAGCTAAAATTTAGTTTCTCCTCCACAGTTGGCTCCCTTCTGTTACAGCAGCTGACAATGCTAGCTGACAACTTTGAGTATCTAGCTATTCCCTCATCAACTTTAGCAAGAATGAGAAAAGCAGGACATGAGTCCTATTTTAGAATTATCCTCAACTGTATGGAGCAGCATCAGAAAATTACCCTTACTATAAACAGATGGTTTGCAAACTCAGAAAAACCACTGATGATTGATTAAGTTGTTCCCCCCATTATATTTGCTTTCACTTTTCTACCATGTATATTTCTGAGAAAAAAAGTTTAATTATAAATCCAGTAATCAATCCAGAAAGCCGAAGCCCTGGTTTTGGCCCTAAATAATTGGAAAGCTTTAAAAAATGTTCAAGTCTCTTTTCTTAGAGACTATCTGCTAACCTATAATTCAAGGATTTTCTAATGACTTATCTAGATAAGATCAACTATAAAGTTACATTTTAGCATTCTTCATTTGTCAGTACATTTGATTAACTTTATATTTCATTTCAGACTTTAAGTGATTGACCAGAAGCTAAATTGATTCTCCTAATTATTGGTTCTTTTTAAGATTAAGCAGAATAAAAAAATCAATATGTTTTTCAAAGATGAAACATTTAAAAAATATTTTGATATATTTCCCTTCAATCTTTTATATATTTTATAGTAAATGTTTATATACACTCATTTTAATATAGAGATTATTGCACATATGCAGTTTCACAATATGTATTCCTTTTATTTCATATAAGATTAAATAAGATTGACTTTTTCTATGATTACTGACTATAAATGTACACAATTTAACTGAATGAAACCATGTTTTCATTCAGGGAAATATTCTGATATATATTTTATTTTTATTGAAAGCAAGTATGACTAGACTTTTATATAACTAAATGAATATATGGCATTATTAAGAAAATGCCGCTGTTATATTAAGATTTAGAAGTTACTTATCCATGTAATTATTACATTTTATCTGTCTTGGAATCTTTCAAACATTTATCATCCCTTATGCTGAAATCTTTTTGTGGTTAATATTTAATATCTATCTTTAATTTTTCAAAGCTTACTCCTCTTAAAAAAAAATCCAAATGAAGAAAGTGAGCTAATTACATAAAACGTTTTGCTTTAAAATCACTTTACAAAGTCACTGTAGGTCAAATACAAAAGTCTAGTCATATTTGCATTGAATGAGAAAGACGTATATCTTAATGTTCTAATTTGTTTCCCATTCCATGAGTCAAACACGAGTTTCATTCATTCATCTTTTGTAAACAGCATGGGAGAAAACACATTTCAAAGTCTACTTTTTCAGCACAGGATAAGTTGAGCAATTTTCACAAGAACTATAAATAAAGGCCAAAAAACTAATATTTTGGGTTTGGCATTTTCATGTGTGGTAATCATCAAAGAGAAACATGGTCTGATATGCCCATGACGACAGCTTAAAAATATACATATTTTTCTAGGACTAGTGCCATCCAAGGAAGTAGGGAAAACAACATAAGAGTAGAGCTTGGGGATAATAGAACAGTCCCTAAAATGACCATATCATCAGTCCACTCTGAGGCCTTTGAATATGTAGTTGTTTGCAAAGCAACTTAATTTAAGAAACAGAAAACAAAAAGATCGAAATAACTTCAGATTGAAAGTCACATCAAAACTAGATCCATGAAAAGCTCAATTGGTTCCTGATTGTTCCTCTTAAAAAGTTCATAATTATATCTTCAAAAATGAACCTCCCCTGCCAGTGTAACTGTCTGCATCTAAAGAAATGTCTCAAGTCTAAGCTGAAGCACTAAAAAAAAGTGCTCGGTGATGTTTTATTAGCAATGAAATTCTAAACTCATAAAATTACTTCCAGTTTGGCACTGGAAAATTCTAGTTCATAATAGCTTAATGTTTTCAGATACAAAGACAGTAGTTTGAAAAGTTAAAGAACAGAAATTTAGAAGGGGCCAACAATGGCTCTTAAGAACGGACTGTTGCAACTTGAACCTTTTCACATTCTTTCTTCATTGGCTTTCTTGAGATTTTCCCCTCCTATGTATGCCAAGAGTCTGGTTTTGTGAGTCACTGAATTCAGCCTTTTTTCTTAAAGTGATCTCTCAGTCTGAGATACTGAATGTTACTGGCAAGCTGTGTTACTTTACGTCATGTTGGCTAGAAGAATGTAGTTACAAAGCAGTCATCACCCAAGGAACTTAGGGACAAGAGAACTTGGAACACTGATTTTCACAAAACAAAGGCAGCTCAAAGAAATGAGTCCCACTCACAGCCAAATATGACAGAACCATAACGATCTAGTAGCCCAACTTCATAAGCTGAAATAGGGCATGTCCTGAATTCAATGAAGAAAACCAATGATCTCCTGAAATTGAGTCTAAACAGGATAGCTCACAACCAGAAAGGAGATATTTTATACTCATGAAAATACCTTTGTTAATAGTGATTTACATAGAAAGTTAGACTCCAACAGCTCAGCACAACAGTACCCACCAACCCAGAACTGCCATGAACCTCCAAGGAGATCTTGCCTTTCAGCTCTACCAGTGTCACCAAGCCCATATACACAAATACTAGGATAGGTCAGACTGCCTGGGATCCTTAGGCAGTTACGGCAAAATATAATTTGTACCAATTGGGTGGAGGCCAATCACCGCTAATCATAACTTTCACATGCAGGGAGAAAGGCAAGTGGTCAATCCCAACTCAGACCCTCTGCCTTCTCTAGTTCTCTAACCCCCTCCTGCTCTGTTTTCTCATCCTTGGTGAGTCCCACTATCCTGCATCTCAGCCCCTTCCACTGCAGCCTTTGTAATCCCAGTCTCGTTCTAATCAATTATCTTGCATCTTGTCCTAGAAGTCTGTGCACCTCCAGGCCCTAAGAGAAGCCTGGCCTCACATGAGCGTAGCCCTTCTCCTGCAGCCCTCTCTCCAAAGGGACAGCAACACAAGATTCTCCTGCCCACTCCTGTCTGCAAATATGGGCGTTCCCCTGCTTCTGTGATGATACTCTATTCTGCCTCATCACTCTTTCAGATCCACCTCTTACACACTCTGCCTTGCTCAGTGAGAACTCTGTTGCCTGGGTCCACCCTTCCACTCCACCCTCATGTCTGCATAATGCCAGAGATGATGATATTCATGAAGAACAGAATCAAAAAAGATGACAAACTTCTTTAATGATAATATAATACCGTGAATCACCTCAGGAATTTGTAATTTAATCAATAGCATTAAAAGTAAGGTGTTTACGGCTTTTGTACAGTAAAATTCATTTAAAATGTATAAATATTTGTATAGGATTATAAAGAGAAATTCTTACCATTTCTGATTCAAAATAGGTGAAAAACACTTTAATTTACTTCCAATTAATATAACAAATAGTATGTCAATTAATTTTTTAATGAAACTGCTTGAAAGGTCTGCATATATCCTAAAATGTAAATTAAATTTTACTTCTTCTAAAAAAACTGTGCTTTTATGACCTGATGTTTAGAGTTTTACATTTTAAGTTTTGTTTGTAATTGCTCTACCTTCTCTTGTTAGCACCAATTTTTTTAAGTTCTAGAGACATGAAA
>NW_007728304.1:196536-198447 GCF_000696425.1 Galeopterus variegatus | reverse complement strand
CATTTTAAGTTTTGTTTGTAATTGCTCTACCTTCTCTTGTTAGCACCAATTTTTTTAAGTTCTAGAGACATGAAAGATATCATCTTGAGGTGAATTTATAGAATTATCATTATTACATCCCCACAAATGAAAAATTTCCCCACAATGGATATACCTCCCCCTTCCCTCAATCCTGCATGCTTATTTAAAAATAATAAAATTAAAAAATTAAAAACCAAGGTAAAAATAAAGATCATATAGAATCCACCTGTCCCCTCAGATAATCACGATAGTTTCCTTCATACATAGCTTCGTACGTGGCTATATGAGATTATATCCTACATTTTTTTCTTGTACCACAAATAGTAAATTTAGTTCCCCCATAAGTAACAATATTAACAAGCTCAAGTGTAACCAGAAAATACTTTTCTGGAATACAAACATATTTTTGATATAGAGTATTCCCAGATATGTGTGTGTGTGTGAGTGTGTGCAAAGTTTAGGGACTCATTGGTTTTCTAACAACGTGACCTTATTTTACATCCTTTTCTATATTACGATTTTCATACTGAACAGTATATTGTGTTATGAGAATCTCTCCAATTCAAGTGGCATAAAGAGAAAACAAAGTGATTTTGAGTACAGTTCTGTGTGGCCTTGGGTAAGTTTTTAAAAACTCTATGTGCTTCAGTTTCCCTCCCTGTAAAATTATTACTATCTACTTCATAAGATTGTTATGAGGACCAAATGAGGGCCTAGCTAAGGGGAAGTAATAAAATCTAATTGATTTATTTTAATGGTTGCTTGATACTACATGATATGGGTATGCCATAATACATTGAGCCATTCGCCTACTGAGAGGCAGAGGCATTCATTCTGTCTTCAGTCTTTCACTAGTACAAACAATGCTGCAATAAACATAATTGTGTGTATACCTTACCTAGTAGTGATTTTATTTCCATGGGATAGATTCCCAAGAATGGGATAGGTAAGTGTATTTTTAATCTCAAAGGGTAAAACCAAATTACATTTTGGCTAAACAATGAACATTTCCACATGTATGAGAGTACCCTTTTCTCCCCAAATCTCTTCAGCAGCAGGAATTTTCACTTTTATTTTTTGCTAATCTAATGGCTATAAAATGATATATCATTGTTACTTTATTTGCATGTCCCTAACTGCTAGCAAGGCTAAACATAGTTTCATGTTGCTTTAGATCTGCTTTTCTGCAAATCTCATCGCCTCATTATTATTGTTTGGTTAGTTATGTTTCATCCACGTGCAAATATTTTTGTATAGTTCAAATCTTCTCTATGATATGTTTCAAATAAATAATTTCCCCTAATTTATCATTTCCTTTTTTTAGTAAAGTTTTTATTGAAGTATAACATTTATTTCCTTTTGATTTACATTTAATCCTTTGCCAAACAGATTTTTTAATTTTGTGTATCTTTTCATTTATAACTTCTACGTCTCGTCTTGGTTACTGAACAACTTAAGGGACGTTTGTGTGTAATAAAACCTCTTATTTCTTATTTCAACAATTTTTTTTTGTATTTTATTGAAACATAATTAATTGTGCATGTCTGTGGGATACAGTGTTGAATATGAATACCTGTACGAAATAAGTGATTCTCAAATTTGTGCCTGGCTTATTTCATCTAACATAAATTACTCTAAGTTCATCCATGTTGCTGTGAATGGCAGAATTTCATTATTTTTATGTCACAGTAGTATTTCATTGTGTATATATACCACATTTTCCTTATTTGGTCATCCACTGATGGACATTTAGGTAGATCCAACTCTTGGCTATTGTAAATAGAGCTGCAATAAACATGAGAGTGCAGGTATCCCTTCAACTTTATGATTTCCATTCCTTTGGGTATATACCCAGTAGTGGGATTGCTGGATTGTATGGCAGTTTTATCT
>NW_007728304.1:194785-196159 GCF_000696425.1 Galeopterus variegatus | reverse complement strand
TTTTTTAGTAAAGTTTTTATTGAAGTATAACATTTATTTCCTTTTGATTTACATTTAATCCCTTGCCAAACAGATTTTTTAATTTTGTGTATCTTTTCATTTATAACTTCTACGTCTCGTCTTGGTTAATGAACAACTTAAGGGACGTTTGTGTGTAATAAAACCTCTTATTTCTTATTTCTTTTCTTTTTATAACAATTTTTTTTGTATTTTATTGAAACATAATTAATTGTGCATGTCTGTGGGATACAGTGTTGAATATGAATACCTGTACGAAATAAGTGATTCTCAAATTTGTGCCTGGCTTATTTCATCTAACATAAATTACTCTAAGTTCATCCATATTGCTGTGAATGGCAGAATTTCATTATTTTTATGTCAGAGTAGTATTCCATTGTGTATATATACCACATTTTCCTTATTTGGTCATCCACTGATGGACATTTAGGTAGATCCAACTCTTGGCTATTGTAAATAGAGCTGCGATAAACATGAGAGTGCAGGTATCCCTTCAACTTTATGATTTCCATTCCTATGGGTATATACCCAGTAGTGGGATTGCTGGATTGTATGGCAGTTTTATCTGTAGTTGTTTGAGGAACCTCCATACTGTTTTCCATGATGATTGCACTAATTTACAGTCCCACCAACAGTGTAGAAGGGTTCCCGTTTCTCTGCCTTCTCGTCTGCACTTGTTATTCTCTGTCGTTTTGATAATGGCCAATCAAACTAGTGTGAGATACTATATCAGTGTGGTTTGATTTGCATTTCCGTGAGGTTTAGTGATGTTGAGCATTTTTTTCATGTGTCTGTTGGCCATTTGCATATCCTGCTTTGAAAAATGCCTATTCAGCTCCTTTGCCCATTTTTTAACCGGGATACTTGTTTTTTGTTAGGCTGCTTGAGTTGCTCGCATATTCTGGATATTTATCCCATGTCAGGTACATAGTTTGCAAATATTTTCTCCTACGCTGTAGGTTGTCTCTTTGCTCTGTTAATTGTTTCTTTTGCTGTGCAGAAGCTTTTTAGTTCAATATATTCCCATCTGTTTTTTCTTTTGTTTCCTGTGCTTTCAGGGTCTTGTAAAGTCTTTGCCTAGTCCAACTTCCTGAAGTGTTTCCCCTGTGTTTTCTTTTAGGAGTTTTATACTTTCAGATCTTATATCTAAGTCTTTGATTCATTTTGAGTTGATGCTGGTATATGTCAAAAGGTACAGGTAAAGTTTCATTCTCCTACATATGGATGTCCAGTTTTCCTAGCACCATGTACTGAAGAAGCAGTCTTTTCCCCAATGTATGTTCTTTTCGCCTTTATCAAAGATCAGTTGGCTGTAAGTATGTGGGTTGATTTCTGGGTTCTCTATTCTGTTCCATT
>NW_007728304.1:164347-194100 GCF_000696425.1 Galeopterus variegatus | reverse complement strand
ATCAGTTGGCTGTAAGTATGTGGGTTGATTTCTGGGTTCTCTATTCTGTTCCATTGGTCCTGTTGTCTATTGTTATGCCAGTACCATGTTGTCTTGGTTACTATAGCTTTGTAATACAATTTGAAGTCAGGTAGTGTTATGCCTCCAGCTATATATATATATATATATATATATATATTTTTTTTTTTTTTCTGCTCAGAATTGCTTTTGCTATTTAGGGTCCTTTGTTGTTCCATATGAATGCTAGGATTGTTTTTCTATTTATGTGAGAAATATCATTGGTATTTTGATGGGGACTGCATTGAATCTGTAGATCGCTTTGGCTAGTATGGACACTTTCACAATGTTAATTCTTCTAATCCAAGAGCATGGAATGTTCTTCTATCTTTTTGTGTCCTCTTTAATTTCTTTCAACAGTGATTTGTAGTTCTTGTTGTAGAGATCTTTCACCTCCTTGGTTAATTTTATTCCTAGGTATTCTATTTTTTTGGTGACTACTGTAAATGGGCTTGCTTTCTTGATTTCTTTTTATGCTAGTTTGTTGTTGGAGTATAAAAATACTACTGATTTTTGTGTGTTGATTTTGTATCCTGCAACTTTACTGAAATCATTTATCAGCTCTAAGTGTTTCTCTGCAGAGTCTTTAGGTTTTTCTATATATAGGATCATGTCATTTGCAACCAGGGACAGTTTGACTTCATCTTTTCCAATCTGGATGTCCTTGATTTCTTTCTCTTGCCTTATTGCTATGGCTAGTACTTCTAATACTATGTTAAATAGGAGTGGTGAGAGTGGGCATCCTTGTCATTTTTCTGTTCTTAAGGAAAATGATTTCAGCTTTTCCCCATTCAGGATGATATTGGTGGTGGGTTGTCATATATGGCTTTTATTATGTTGAGACACTTTCCTCCTATACCCAATTTGCTGAGAGTCTTTATCATAAAGTGATACTCAGTTTTGTCAAATACTTTTTCTGTGTCTATTGAGATGATCATATGGTTTTTATTCTTGATTTTGTTGATGTGGTTTATCACATTTATTGATTTGCATATGTTGAACCATCCTTGCAACCCTGGGATGAATTCCACCTGATCATGGTGTACATTTTTTGATGCATTGCTGTATCCTGTTTGCTAATATTTTTTGAGGATTATTGTATCTATGTTCATCAGTGATGCTAGCCTCATAGAATGAGATGGGAGAATGGCCTCTGTTTGAATTGTTTTGGAACAGTTTGAAGATAACTGGTATTAATTCCTCTTTAGAGGTCTGGTAGAATTCAGCAGTAAAACCATCCAGTCCTGGGCTTTTCTTTGTTGTGAGACTGCTGATTACTGCTTCAATCTAATTGCTTGTTATTGGTATGTTCAGGTTTTCTGTGTCTTCTTGGTTCTGTCTCAATAGTTTGTATGTGTCCAGAAATTTATCCATTTCCTCCAGGTTTTCAAAATTGTTGGCATATAGTTGTTTATAATAGTCTCTAATGATTCGTTGTATTTCTGTGGTATCAGTTGCAATGTTTCCTGCTTCATTTCTGACGTTTTTTATTCAGGTCTTTTCTGTTCTTTTTTTAGTTAGCCTAGCTAATGGTTTGTCTATTTTGTTATCTTCTCAAAAAACCAACTTTTTGTTTTGTTAATCTTTTTTATTATTTTTTGGGGTTCTCTATTTCATTTAGCTCTGCTGTGATCTTAATTATTTCTTTCCATCTGCTAATTTTGGGATTGGATTGTACTTGTTTTTCTAGTTCTTTGAAGTGTAAAGTTAGGTTGTGTATTTGAAATCTTTATAATATTCTGATGTTAGTTTCTATTGAAATAAACTTTTCTCTTAATATTGTATTTGCAGTATCCCTCAGGTTTGGGTACGATGTGCCTTTATTTTTATTCGTTTCAAGAAATTTTTGAATTTTCTGTTTAATTTCTCCTTGGACCCATGGGTCATTCAGGAGCATGTTGTTTAATTTCCATGTATTTGTATAGTTTCCAGAGTTTTGCTTGTTACTGATTTCTACTTTTAATCTGTTGTCGTCTGAAAAGATCCTTGAAATGATTTTGATTTTTTAAAAAATTGTTCAGACTTGATTTGTGACCATGTGGTCTATCCTGGAGAATGTTCCATGTGTTGATGAGAATAATGTATATTCTGTGGTTGTTGGATGAAATGTTCTGTAGATATCTTCCAGGTCTAGTTGGTCTAAAGTGTAGTTTAAATCTTGTGTTTCTCTGTTGATTTGTTACCTAGATGATTTTTCCAATGCTGGGTTTTCATGTTCCCAGCTCTTATCATATCAGGGTCTATCTCTTTCTTTATGTCTAATAGTGTTTGCTTTATATATCTGGGTGCTTTTGTGTTGGGTGCATAGATATTTATGATTGTTATGTCTTTTTGCTAGATAGATCCCTTTATCATTTTATAGTGGCCTTCATTGTCTCTTTTAATGGTTTTTGGTAAAGTCTATTTTATCCAATATAAAAACAGATACTCCTGCTCATTTGGGGGTTCCATTTGCATGGTATATCGTTCCCCCCCCCATCCCTTCACTAATTGTCTGTGTTTGTCTTTACAGGTGAGGTGAGTCTCTTGAAGACAGCATATTGTTGGGCTTAGCTTTTTAATACAGTCAGTCTGTCTTTTAAGTGGGGAGTTTAATCCACTTACATTTAGGGTTGTTGCTGGATGTAACATTTTCCTACGTTGGGTTGGGGAGGCCTGCAGCTCCTGGTGAGGTCCCTGAACATGCTCCTGCCTTCTGTTGGGTGGGGGGCTGCCCGTGGTTCCTGGTGAGGTCCCCAGGTGCGCTCTTGCCTTCTCTCTTTTTTCTTTTCTCTAATTAATCTGGAACTTTCTTAATATACTTTTCAGATTAATAGGCTATTGGATCAGCCTATTGGCTGTTGGAACATTTATTTTTGAAATAACCCTTTTATTCTCCTTTTAAATGAAATACCATTTTTGTTATATATCAAATATCCTCACGTACTGGGATCTTTTTCTGAGCTTTCTATTCTATTCTTCTGACTGCCTTTTTAAAAGCCAAAACCAAAGCTGTGAAAGAGGTCATGATATGCTTCAATCTAGTGAGGCAAGTAACCTCTCACTAGTTTTCTTTTTTACATTTAAAGATTACTTTATTCACTTACCCCCAAACTGTATTCAAATTTAAATTGGAATTGTATTGCACTTACTTAATTTGGAGAAATTTTATGTTTTTATGATATTATATCTATCTAAAAACAGATATTACTTAATGTGCTTATGTAACTTTTTTTTCTGACAGCCCTTAAATTTGTTTTAAATCTTTTATAGCTTGTTGCTAGAACAGAAAAAGTAATTTGTTTTTATCTATTTACCTTAGGCCAATTTCAGCATTAGTATCCCAGTGACTATCCTAAACCTCCTCACTGTTGAAGCTGCCCTCATTCTCAGCAGACATCCTTACTTCCTATACTTTATTAAATTTTTTTAGGTTATTAGCTTTCCATGCTCTTTTCTGCATGATCACCAATGTTCACACCTGTTCTTAATATCTTTTCCTTTAGTCTTAGAAGATGAAATGTGTTGCCTCCTGTTCAAGTCAAGCTTCATGGATCCCAGCCCTTTCAATTTCCTATAGGATCTTACCCCTTTCTATTTTAATCTGTTAGCTATTCTGTTAGTTATATTCTATTAATTATGACCTCTTCTCTTCTGTATCTTCAACCTTTGCTTCTTATTTCTCTCCTGCATCTTCTACCTCTGCTTCTTATTTCTCTTCCTCAGTCTATACTATGGGCTCTGTTAAATTCCTCTTCTTGTTGTGGAAAGGTCCTTTTAATGACATCTTGGCCAGATTCTGTAGCCATTCAGGCATTTCCAACCATCTGATTGTTAGCTCTTCTGCTCCCCTCCTTTAATTTAGGCTAAATTTATGGCTCTATCATCTTAGAGTAAGAAGGAAGGGCAAGGGTATGGCTCTCAGATACCTCCTCACCCTCTCTTTAGCTCTTCTGTATTTGGGGCAAAAGAAGGGATGGGAGGAGAGTAAATGTCTCCTTCTTTGCCTGGGGGAAGTTGCAGTCCTCTGTGTCTCTGCTTCTGTGGCTAATACTGAATGCCAATCAATATACTCCGAGGAGCACATGTTCAAATGCTGGTTTTCTCTTCCAGTGTATGTATGGTTCTTAAGTAAGCACTGAAAAAGTGGTGAGAGTGCCTCCCTACTGCACATTTCCCCCCAGTGAGAAATCCACCTACAGGCCTGTATCTCTAATACACTCCCCAGTTAGCTCTTACACAGACAGTTCACTTCATAGACTAGAGTGGATCCCATTCCCTACCAAAATGGACACAGTATTTTGTAAATTCTCCCTAACAATACAGTTTATTTCTGTCCCTGAATCTGGACTAAGCCATGTAACTCCAGTTCACTTCATAGACTAGAGTGGATCCCATTCCCTACCAAAATGGACACAGTATTTCGTAAATTCTCCCTAACAATACAGTTTATTTCTGTCCCTGAATCTGGACTAAGCCATGTAACTTGCTTTGGCTAGGAGAAGATAGTAAGATGTGACTTTTGAGGTTAGTGTGCCAGATACAAATCATACTTCTATCATAAAGCAAAACCCAGCCCTATGCTTTATATAAGAGACACTCCTAGACAATGCAATTCAATAAACATAAAAATAAAAGTATGAGAAAATATGAACTAAAAGAAAGCATGGGCAATGATTTTTTGAGATCAATGAATGTAGAATTCAAACCCAAAAGCAATTTATAAAGGCTTTTTAAAAATTCTAAGTGTGAAAATTCACAAGGAAAGTTATGAATATCTGTGCGTAAAATAACTTATAAATAACTTTCTACAAGTAGAAACAGACAGAAACAGACTAAAAACAAAACACATTAATTTTCCTTCAAATCCAAAACAGACCAAATGGTCCAAAAAATAAGAAATGAGAAGCTGAAAATAATCACAGAAACAAAGATTATGAAGGTACTTTACATGACTCTACGCAAATAAATTTGAAAAGCTGGAGGATGAAGTGGATAATTTTCTGGGAAAATGTAGTCAACCAAAACTCACCCAGCAGATTTAGAAACTCTACAAAGTTAAATTCCTATAGAAATTGATAAAGTAGGTTATAGAAGCAAAAGCATAGTTAACAAAACAATGCTAAAATTTTGTGTTGGAATTGAGGGAAGTCCTAAAGAAGTGGTTGCAAACTAGTTTAATTGTTGCTTATATATGTTGTAAACATCTCCTCCACCCCCCAAAAGTACCATATCTAGTCTCAAAGAGGATTCTTTAGAGAATAGGTAATTCTAATGCTATTTAATAAACTATTCCAGATCTTAGAAAAATGAAAACTTCCATATTATTTTATACATTATAACATTGATATTAAAACCTGATTGTAAAAAAGGATGATCAATCTTAGTTATGAATATCAACTCAAAAAGACTTAATAAAATATTTAAAAATAACACATTAAGAAAATAATGAATCATGATCAAGTATGGTTCCTCCCTGCCACTTGTGCAAGAGTGGCTCAATAATACAAAATATATTAATGTAATATAACATATTAATAAATTCATGGAGAAAAATTATGTTTATATCCATAGCTGCTGAAAAGGAATTTAAAAAAATCAAACCTATTCTTGATTTTTTAGAAAAGCACTCAAAATAAGAGTTGACGAAAATTTCCTTTATATGATTATACATTTTTATCTCAGCCCTAAGGCTAGCATATTTCCTAATGGAGAAACACTGATGATATTCCTCCTAAAGTATGGAACTAGACAAAGATGCTCACAGTCACTACTACTACTTAACATTGTCTAGTTGATTGCCTAATACCTCCAATACCATAGAATATTAGAGGTATAAAAATTAGAAAAAATAAAATCTATTTCTTTATTTGTGGATGATACTGTACACTTGGAAAATTCAAGAGATATCAAATGAAAATGATTATAAATAAGAGAATTCAGCAAGGTAGCTGAATTAATGAAATCATTATGAGTATGATTATGAAATCATTAATATACATAAGTTAATAGTCCACACAGATATAAAAGAATGACTTAGAAATAATGGACAAATAGACCCCATTTTAATAACAACAAAAACAAAGTACTACAACTTAATAAGAAATATGCAGAACCTAAAGGAGAAACTTTCTGATATTCACAAGGATATAAAAATTAACTTGGGAAAATACACTGTGTTCTTCTATAGGAAGATTCATTATCAGAAAGCAGTTGTGTTATGTTTATAAATTACTAAGAAACGATTCTAATAAAAATGGAGATTTTTTTTGTTTTCTGGAATTAGACAAACCAATTTTAAAGTTCTCATGAAAAAAAAAGTGAACAAAGAATAGACTGACAAATTCTGATAAAGAAGAGCAATAAGGTTACTATCCTTACCAGATATTTAAATATACGATAATGCATCAATAGTTAAAAGTGTAAGATTGGCTTATGGAAAGACATACTAATTATACAGAATAGGAAGTTCAGAGATAAACTTGAATACATGTGGGGATTTAGTGTGCAATGAAGACTGCATGCCAAATCAAATGGTTAAGATAGACTTTATAACAAACAGTGTTGGGAAAACTGAATAGCAAATTGGAAAGAAGAAAACAGGCAATGTAGCAGGTAAAACAAATAGGCCTAAATGGATCAAAGATTTAAAAGTTAAAAAAAAAAGGAAATCATATAAATATTAGAAAACAGCATAGATAATATTTATTATAACTATGGGAAGACCTTTCTAACCGTGACTCAAAGTCTAGAAAGGCTAAGTTAAAAGTAAACACAAACAAAACAACAATTCTGCATAACAAAAGCATGTCATTAGCAAAGTCAAAATACAAACGACAAAATAGGAAAGACATTTGTAACTTATAACACAGATTGAACGCTTGTATTCTCAATATATATAAAAACTTTTCAAAAAAGAGAAGAAAAAGACCAACTATAGAAAAGTGAGGAAAGGATATGAATGGATAGTCCACAGAAAAAGAAATATAAATAGCCACTGAATATATGAGACAATGCTAAATTTCATGAATAAAAATACAAATTAGTATTACACTGAGACATAATTCCTCAACTATCAGATTGGCAAAATCCAAAAGTTCTATTTATATAACATACTATTGGAGAGGCTATGAGGAAATACACAGTTTCAAACATTGTTGGTAGGAGCAGAAAATGGAAAAACCATCAGGAGGAGGTTTCTGGAAATGTCTACCAAAATTCAAATGCATTTACCCTTGATCCATTTGTAGGAATCTTAATCTTTTATTATATATTTTGCATAGATCTAGTATTATATATCACATATGCACATATACACACACATATATATATACACTCATGTATATATATGAGGATACTTCAAAAAGTTCATGGAAATTATTCATACATCTATTAATTATTTTTTCCATGAACTTTTAACTCTATTTTCCATGAACTTTTTGAAGTACCCTTGTGTGTATGTCTGTGTGCGTATCTGTGTCTGTGTTAATATGAAATGACAGTTGTTTGAGGTTATCCTTTGCATGACTGTTTGTAAGAGCAAAAAATTAGAACACAAGTATTCAGCAGAAGGGGACTGGTTGAATAAACCAAGGTATATCCATACCATAGAAAGCTATGCATCTGCAAAAAAGAATAAGGAAGATTTCTACCTATTAATGATATGCAAACATTTTCAGGATAAATTTTTATGCTACAAAAAAAGCAAAGAATGAAACAGTGTACATTCTAGACTATCTTTTATGTAAGAAAGGAGGGAAAACAATACATTCATATTTGCTTGTATTAGCATAAAGAAATACTGGGAGGACAAAAAATAAACTAATAAAAATGGCCATCTATAGCAGGTAGAGGGGAAAAAGGTACAGATAGGAATGAGACTTCTATGCATTCTTTTTACATATTTTGATATTTGAATCAAAGAATTAAAATGAATAAAAATAGAATGTTTTTTAGAATTTGGTGCCAATTTTTAGAACAAAGATATCTTGATAAACTTCAGCAAAGTAATGTGGTTTATATGATTACATAAGAAAACTGCCAATCTTTCACTACCAATTTGCCAATCTTTTATTAGTGTACTTTACTTTTTAATGGAACTTGAAAACTCAAAAACTTCATGAAATCTTTTATGTCAGGTATGAGGATACAATAAGGATACAAGTTCTTGCTCTCAAGGATTTCACACTTGTTGTGAACAAGAGATGAGAGCAAAGCTAAACTCTAAAGGATGACTGGGAGCTTGAAGGTGATCCGGAAGGAGGAGGCATTTCAAGCACAGGGAACATCACATGCCATGGTGTGTTTAGGGAACTATAAAGTTCAGTGTTGTTTTTCTTTTTCTGCAGGATAAAGTTCAATTTCTTTAGCCTAAAAGCAGCCCTTTGCAACTTGGTTCTTGTCTATCTTTCCATCTTCATTTCCTGCCATTCTGGAGGCCTAGACATAGACAGGTATGGCAGGAACTGGAAGGATAGAAATTGTGGTCGGAGTTCTTTATAGGTATATAAGATTTCACAGGTAGGGTGGCCCCTGCTGCAGAAAAGATCCAAAGAGTGGCCCCTGGAGTTGTGGATGTCAAGGACCTCTGAAGCTGGAGTGATGGCTGAGCTAATTAAAGGGTGGTGGCAAGAATTTGGAGTAAGGGAAAAACTGTGACCTAAGTGCACTGTACTCAATAAATATTGGAGAGCAAGGCCCATGTGAATATAACTTTATTTACCCAGAAATTATTGTGTTCCAAGCACTGTCAGAGAGCTTTTTAGTGCAAAAATGATATTACATCTTTACTTAAAATCATTGTTTCTCATTACATTTAAAATGAAAGTTATCCTCCTTAATATGGCCTTAATATGGGCCTTCAGGTACCACAAATCCTGTCCCTGGCCTACATCTCCAACTCTGTGGCACACTCTCCCTCTCACAATGGCCTTCTTTCAGCCTCTGGAATGTGCCAAGCTGCCCCTCTGTCTGCAATGCCCTCTCGATCCCTTGCTCCTTTGCCTAATTCCTATTTATCCTTCAGTTCTAACTTTAAATGTCACTTCCTAAGGCCTTTCCTGCCAACCACCTCTCTACCATCGAAATTTTGCCTTCAATTAAACCTTTGTTATATTTAGTTTTACATCAGATTTTGTAATGATGTTTATATATTTACTTGTTTAAAGACTTTATTCCACCATGAGACTACAACCTTCATGAGGGTAGAAATGATTTGTTTTGTTGAATACTTCTAAAAAAATGCCTGACACATTGTAATCAGTAAAGATATGTGAGAAGAATGAATAAATTTAATCCTCATAACAACCTTGCAAGATATTCTTATACCCTCTTTTCAGATGTGGAAACTGAGACTCAGAAAGTTTTGGTGATTTATCCAACATCCCAAAATATGCGTTAAAATCCAAATCCCGTGCTCTTAAATGCTATATTGTCTCTTAAATAAAGAGGGGCTTCTTATGAAAATAAAAAAAGGTCTGGAAGTTGCATAAGGAGCTAAAGACAATGACAACATATCTCTTGGCTCTGGTTTATGAGGTATGGACAAAGAGCAGGCTCTGTCTGAGAGGACCGAAAATGAAGTAAGGCCCTTGGGGTTTCAATTAAAATAAAGATGTGATGGAATATACTGTAACAAAGTTGAGGGTATAGAGCAAGTGGGTTTACAAAAGAATGGGACTTTCAGAGGATCCAGTGGGATGAGTTAAGAGACTGTACAGCAATAAGAAAACAAACAAGGAAAGGGAGTGAGACTTCCCAGCAGGCATGGGATTAAAAGGATGAATGCATGATTGACTGAATGCAAATGTATACTTTGGGGTCTCTGGGAACGAGAAGCATGGGCAGAATTAGAGGGTCTGAACTGCCCAGGAGTATCAGGAAAGTACTCAACCAGCATAAGGCTAGAGTATTTACTACATTCCTCCAATTTTTCTAAGCAATGTTCCCCCTGCAGACGTCTACTCCACTAATATAGCCTATCTGCTCCTCATCAAATTCTGGCACAACCCCTGGTTACTCTAGAAACTCCTGCTTCTCTGCTGTTAACCTAGCTATATCCTGCAGCAAGGGCCAGGGTCAAGACCCCTGCAGACGTCTACTCCACTAATATAGCCTATCTGCTCCTCATCAAATTCTGGCACAACCCCTAGTTACTCGAGAAACTCCTGCTTCTCTGCTGTTAACCTAGCTATATCCTGCAGCAAGGGCCAGGGTCAAGAAAATAAATCATGATCTGTAGTGGAAGCAGACATAGTGACTACACGAAGAAGGCCAGGGATGGATTTTTCAGGAGATGAATTAAAAGTTTCTGGAGTATGTTTAATACTACATTTTATAATCTCAGAGGTGGGTGTAAATCTGGGTATAGTCCTAGAGCATTTAGGAATGTGGTGGGGTTTAGGTCTAAAAGGAATGGACATGAATAGTTTTTAAAAACACTAAAGCTCCCGACTTCAGACATTATATTCCATGATAGTTAAAAAATCTGTATATTTATGCTATATTCATAGATTGATAAAAAGCAATAACATTAGGTTTATTGTGTCAGTCACTAAAAAGCAAAATATTTAATATTGAGTTGCTAAGAAAAACTGTACCTTAAAACTGGAAGCCAAATGATCCAAAACAGATATCCTATAAAATAGGCTGAGAGCTCCTGAAAGGCAACAACAGCAGGCTCTCAGCCATTCTTTGCCTAGAAACAGTTGCTAGGCAATACCAGATGTGCTCACAAATGCACTTTTTACCCAATGATCAGTATTATGATAACACGCATGCCACCTCCCAATGAATTTTTCTGCTCCTGTTTCATTTAAAGGCAAGAGACTCTGGTAAATATTATTTATGCTAATAGTCTCACGGACAGTGAATTGTGCTAGGTTATTTTCTAAACAAAAAGATGCAGAACTTTGCCTTCTAGGTCTAGGAGTACTTTAGAAAAGTCTGAAAGCTATATTCTTCATTTGTTCTTAATTTCTTTCAGGCTGAATGTAAATATTGTCCAGGGACCGGAATAATGGAACAATGGAACTGAGACTCATTCTTTCTCAAGTTCTTTTGTTGATTCACAAAAAGCAATTCGTTTAATTTAAATTCACTTCAAAAAATATTTAGTGACGGATTCTGAGAATTTGAAACACATAAAGGAAACAAAAATATCATCATGACAGAATGTTAAGGTTTCCTGTGTGTTTTCTTATTGCTTATCATAAATTTGAGGCTCAAACTTTTGTAGACAATCATTTTCTGCAGTAAATTGACATTCTTAGGACAAAGCAAAGCTGGGTTGCCTAGACTATTGATAATATGGATGACACAGTTTGATAATTTAAAAAGTTTGATGCTTGTAATGTACTCAGTAATACAAAGAATCAAAGATAAAAGCATGACTGGCCCTGTTCTGAATAGAGCACTTCCTGCTGTATCTGCCAAATCATTTATTGGATGTACTGCATTCAACTATTTTCTAAACAAAAAGATGCAGAACTTTGCCTTCTAGGTCTAGGAGTACTTCAGAAAAGTCTGAAAGCTATATTCTTCATTTGTTCTTAATTTCTTTCAGGCTGAATGTAAATATTGTCCAGGGACCGGAATAATGGAACAATGGAACTGAGACTCATACTTTCTCAAGTTCTTTTGTTGATTCACAAAAAGCCCATAATGCAATTCGTTTAATTTAAATTCACTTCAAAAAATATTTAGTGACGGATTCTGAGAATTTGAAACACATAAAGGAAACAAAAATATCATCATGACAGAATGTTAAGGTTTGCTGTGTGTTTTCTTATTGCTTATCATAAATTTGAGGCTCAAACTTTTATAGACAAACATTTTCTGCAGTAAATTGACATTCTTAGGACAAAGCAAAGCTGGGTTGCCTAGACTATTGATAATATGGATGACACAGTTTGATAATTTAAAAAGTTTGATGTTTGTAATGTACTCAGTAATACAAAGAATCAAAGATAAAAGCATGACTGGCCCCGTTCTGAATAGAGCACTTCCTGCTGTATCTGCCAAATCATTTATTGGATGTACTGCATTCAACACTTCCACAAGCAAGCATATCTTTTCCTCAAAGCAGCTATGCTCCCATATTCCCGTTTTCCCAAAAGCACCATTGTATTCCTCGTCCTTCAGATTTAAAATTCTGGAGCCATAATTGCTTCCTCCACTACATATTCTCCAATATTTAATAACCAACTCTTGCTTCCTATTCCTTTTGCTCTCTCTTCTGTTAAGCCATTCTGTCTACTGGTAGAGGAAGCAACTACTCTACCAGATGACCAGACATCAACATAGAGATACTAGAAACAGGAAAACTCAAAAATATATGACATCACCAAAAAAATACAGTAATTCTCAAATACCAGACCCTACAGAGCAGGAAACCCTTGAAATGACTGAACAGGAATTCTGAGCGACAATCTTAAGGAAACTCAATGAGATACGAGAAGACTCAATTAGACAACATAATGAGACAAAAAAAAAAAAAAAAAAAAATCCAGGATATGAAGGAGGAAATTTACAAAGAGATTAATCCCTTAAAAAAGAATGTAGCAAAACTCATGGAACTGAAAGATTCACTCAACAAACTAAAAAACACAACCAGTAGCTTAAGCAGCAGGTTAGAACAAGCAGACAAAAGAATTTCTGATCTTGAAAATAGTCTTTTTGAAATAACCCAGGTGAACAAAAAAAAAAAAAAAGGAAACTAGAATTTTTAAAAATGAAGAAAATCTAAGAGAGCTAGCATCCAAACATTAGTGCACAATGTTTGTTTCCTTATGTGCATAAACATTCAAATCATGGTTGTTCCAGAAAGGGAGGAGAAAAGAAAAGGTATGGAAAACCTTTTCAATAAAATAATAATGGAAAACTTCCAGATATGGGGAGAGACATGGACCTTCAGATCCAGGAGGCTCGAAGATCCCCAAACACACTCAATTCCAAAAGATCCTCTCCAAGA
This sequence comes from Galeopterus variegatus, assembly GCF_000696425.1. Lineage (NCBI taxonomy): Eukaryota > Metazoa > Chordata > Mammalia > Dermoptera > Cynocephalidae > Galeopterus > Galeopterus variegatus. The sequence continues at coordinate 181,094 of NW_007728304.1, read as the reverse complement.
CACATTATAGTCAAACTGGTGAAGCTCAAAGACAAAGAGAGAATCTTAAAAGAAGAGAAAAGTATCAAGTCAACTATAAGGAAGCCCCTATCAGACTAATAGCAGACTTCTCACAGAAACTCTACAGGCCCCCCCCAAAAATGGGATGATACATTCAAAACACTAAAAGAAAAAAACTGCCATCTAAAAATACTATACCCAGCAAGGCTAACCTTCAAAAATAAAGGAAAAATAGTATATTTCCTAGACAAACAAAAGCTGTGGGAGTGCACTAGCACACAACCAGCCCTATAAGAAATCCCCAGGAAGTCCTGCATCTGAAATCTGAAAAATGATAATCACTACCACAGAAACACCAGTAAGAACAAAACCTACTGGTAGAATAAAAATGCAAATAAGCAAAAGGAAAAAAACTAAATCTTACCATCACAAAAAATCATAATGACAATGTAATAATAACCCTGCTTTATTTCTGATTTTAGTAATTTTTATCTATTTTTTTCTTGGTCAGTCTTAGATAAAGGTTTGCAAATTTTGTTGATCTTTTTAAAGAATCAGCTTTTGGTTTTGTTGTTTTTCTCTATTGTTTTTTAATTCCCTATTTCATATACTTCTGCTGTAATCTTTGTTATTTCCTACTTATATTTGCTTTTGGTTTAGTTTACTCTTTCTATTTTCTTAAGGTAGAAGTTTACATTACTGATTTGAGATTTTTCTGATTTCTAATACAGGTATTTACAAGTATAAATTTTCCTCTAAGCACTGCATGAGCTCTGCATCCCATACATTTCGATATGTTGCGCTTTGATTTTTATCTCAAAGTACTTTCTAATTTCCCTGTGATTTTTCTTTTTACTCATTGTTTATTGAGAAGACTGTATTTATTTTCCACATATTTGTGATTTTTCTAAATTTCCTTCTGTTATGGTCAGAGAACATATTTTATATTATTTTCTATCTTAAGACTTGTTTTGTGGTGAAAAATTAAAATAAAATTAAATTTAAAAAAAGAACATTTTCTTGAATGTGATGTGCTGTCTGCTTCACCCCTCAGCTGCTAGGTCTCCACATGGCTGGCTCCTTTTTTATCATCTCCTTGACCACCCCAACTAAAGGAATGCCCAACCATCCACCCCATCACTAGCCATCACACCACCACCTTTTATGTTAAAAATAAAATAAAATAAAATAAATCTATCCTACTTTACTATGCATCTTAATTTAAAAATTTCCTAAAAATATGTTAAAAGTTTTATCACTGGCTTCTCTGTAAATAAATATAAAATGTAATGGTTACAATAACTTTATGATATATATTAAACTAAAAGGTACCCATGTTCTGAATACATTTTAAGAACACTTAATAAAGTACCAATAATTGATAAACTTAAACCAAATAGTTCTATGTTAATCCTTTTCAACTTGTATAGTTATTTTCTATGCTACATCCCACAAAACATCATTTAATAAAATTCTTGCCTCCCTGGTTCCTAGGAATAACAGCAAATTTCAGCAGAGCTCATTTTTAACAGTGGTGGCTTATGTTTTCATTTAATAAAGTACCAATAATTGATAAACTTAAACCAAATAGTTCTATGTTAATCCTTTTCAACTTGTATAGTTATTTTCTACGCTACATCCCACAAAACATCATTTAATAAAATTCTTGCCTCCCTGGTCCTAGGAATAACAGCAAATTTCAGCAGAGCTCATTTTTAACAGTGGTGGCTTATGTTTTCAAATAAGTTGGGGTAGGGAAACTACAAACCCTCTTTTCCTATTTACAATGTCTTCTATTTCTGTTTTTAACTCATGAATTTCATTTTTTACATTTTCACTAACCATTCCTAATGTTACAACTTTTTTTTTTAATTGGGAAACAAAAATTGTATATATTTATGGTATACAACATGATGTTTTGAAATATACATACATTGTGGAATGGCTAAATCAAGCTAATTAACATATGCATTACCTCACATACTTATTTGTGATGAGAACACTTGAAATCTACTCTCGGTAATTTTCAAGTATACATTTTTATTAACTATAGTCACCATAATGTACAGTAGATCTCTTGAACTTACTTCTCATAACTGAAATTTTGTATCCTTTGACCAACATTTCCCCAGTCCCCCCCATCCCCCAGGTGTGGCAGCCACTATTCCACTCTGCTTCTATGAGTTTGACTCTCCCAGATTCCACACATAAGTGAGATTGTGCACTATTTGTCTTTCTGCACCTAGCTTATTTCACAGAGCTTCCGTGACTTCCTAAGGCATGCCATCCTCCAGGAACCCCCATGTGTTCTGCTACCCAGGATCTCCCCAAACCTCATAGTTGAGGGGTTGTTATGGAAGTTTCAACACATGGGCATGATTGATTATTAACTCTATTTCCAGCCCTTCTTCCTTCTCCAGAGAACACGGGATAGGGCTGAAAGCGCCTAGCATATAATCATGGCTTTGTCCTTCTAGTGACCAGCCCCCATCAAGCAGCATACCAAGAGCCACCTCATTAGAACAAAAGATGCTCCTATCACCCAGGAACTTTAAGTGATTTAGGATCTCTGTGTCAGGAACTGAGATCAAAGACCAAATATTAGAACAAAACGTTCTCCTATCACCTCTATTGCTCAGAAAAATTACAAGGGTTTTAGGAGCACTGTGCCAGGGAATTAGGGTAGAGACCAAAATGTATATTTTTTATTATTTCACTGTCCATCCCCCATGAGCAAAATGATCATATCTACCTGAGCATCTACATTTAGTGTAGTATTTATAGAACATATATAGCAATAGTACCAATATAAATATGCCTAATGCTATGGATAGAATTGTATTCTCCAAAGTTCTATGTACCAGAAAGTTAACCCCCACTGTGACAGTGTTGAGAGGGTGGGAAATCTTATTATGGTAATTGAAAGGAGGGGCCTTGAAAAGGTAATTAGATTGTAAGGACCATGCCCTAGTGAATGGATTAATCCTAGTCATGGCTTAATCCCTAGTGATAGCTTTCAAAGGACAGTGTGTGAGCTCTTTCTTTCTTGGTCAGACATTTGCCATGTGGCACCTTGCATCGCTGTGCAGAGTCACCACCAACAACACCCTCACCAAATGTGTTCCCTGGACTTTGACTCCCCAGCCTCCGAAACTGTAAGCAATAAATATTGTTTCTTTATAAATTGCCCAGTTTCAGGTATTTTTGTTATAAGCAACAGAGATGAACTAATATACCCAACATTTGGAGAAGCTAGTGTAGGGCAGGGATAGATTTAAAGAAGCAACTAATTTGCCCTACAGAGCCATTACATATGTTTTCATATTCTTATGCTAATTTGATTATTCTTTCCCCCCTTTGATCTACTGCTATTTGTACCTTATGATAAACTTGTGCAGAACTCTTTAGCAGAGAAATCAGCTGATGATTAGCTAGATCCAGTTCCTGCTCAGGCCAGTAATTTTCCTCAGGTCCTACATCCCGAGGAGGCTTTAACTCTGTCTCCCAATACATTTGATTACCAATATCAGTGTTATTATAAGAGTGTTCACATGATGTAGTTGAATTTTACCAACAGCACCTGTATTACACCATACCACAGTATGATCATGGTACAATTCAGTTTCATTACAGAAAATATCAGTAAGAATTACAGAGGTATTTGCTTTGTCTTCCCAACAGAATCTACCCTTGCCCATATACCAGATATTAAGGGCAGGCATCATTACAATTAGCCATAGCTCAGTTATTTCTTGGTCCAAGTTTATTGGGGACAAAGCCAATCATCCTGTGTCATCTCATAGGCTTGTACTGCAACTGGTTTCCATTGTATGTTATTGTACAGCAGGGCCCACCTCTCACCTAAAGGGAGAACACCAGTAGTATTTAGAATACTTCCTATCCCTGCTAATTGTACTGCATGATATATAGTTGACCCTTGAAGGGATTAGGGGTGCCCACTCCCCATCCCATGCAGTCAAAAATCCACACTAAGGTACATCATCATGCGTTTTCCCGAGCACTGGGGCTTTGAGTTCAGAAGGACTTGGGGTGAGGGGTGGGGGGCAGTGCTTCATTACTTAGGTAGTAGTTAGTACTTAACTACTTAACTACTAATAGTCTACTGTTAGGTGGGCCAGTTCACTGTTTGGTTAGGTATGTCATACATTTGTTTAGGTATGTCATACATCCATGACATACCTAACCAAAAGTTTTCCAATATATTTATTGAAAAAAATCCACATATAAGTGGACCTGTGCAGTTCAAACCCATGTTGTTCAGGATTTGCTGTATATTGTTTCATCCTATTCTGGGGGCAAGAGCAGCCTTATTACATGGATATAAACTACTAGTGCCTCCAGAGTACTTCCATAAGTTTGGAGGGCCATAAGTTTCCCATAGGTGTGTCCCCTTAGCCTCAGCAGCTAGAATAGAGCATCATTGCCCCATGGTCAATTTGTGTTAAAATAGTTAAGAGGTCTTGTTGGCTCAGGTCATTTCCCATCACTGGGTTTTACCATTATCCCACATTATTTGTTGAGTCTACCTGGCACACTTTGTTAAAGCCTCATTATCTTTTCAGGCTGACTCCAGTTTTTGCCTTCCTCCTGGAAAAGAATCCCCTCTAATGTGCCTATTCTAGTTAATAAATCTTTTTCCTCTGAATGCTGCTCCTCATCAAAAGGAAACTCAGCTTGTCCCAGTAGTCAGAAAATGTACTTGATATGATTTCAATCTTCTTAAATTTGTTAAAACTTCTTTTGTGACCTAACATATGACCTATCCTGGAGAATACTCCATAAACTTTTAAATTTTTAAACAAAGTTTATGATGGACTGAGCACTCCTAACAGTAAGGCAACATGTATTGTCATACTTAGAAACCATGGGGCATAGGATACCTAAACTGGCACCTATCTCTCCTGAGTCCCTTTTCTGTCTTTGGGCCAGTGTTATTTAATCCACCATGCATGTTGTTGCTGTTGTGTACTAACGGCTTGACCACAGTTAGAATACACGTTTTGCACCCAAAAGGGTTAGATGAGTGGTGGTCACACCTAGATGCAATATAGTTTGCACGTTGCCTCCCACAGCTTTCCTTGTCTCAGGATGGAGCTGTTCCACAGGAGAACTCAGATCCACCACGTGATGCCTACTGCTTTGATTCCATCAGAAACCCACTGTTTTCCCCTATTTTGCTTAATAGCTGTCCATCTACAAAAACAAGGGTGATCTATATTTGTGTATAGCACACTGTGGCATGTTGGGCATGCTGAATTTTGTCAAATGTTTTTTATGCGTCTATTGAAACGACCACACAGTTTTTGTCCTTCATTCTGTTAATGTAGTGTATCATACTTACTGATTTGTGTATATTTAACCATTCTTGCATACCAGGGATAAATCCCACTTGGTCATGGTGTATGATCCTTTTAAGGTGCTGTTGAACTTACTTTGCCAGTATTTTATTGAGGATTTTCATATCTATGTTCATCAAGGATATTGGCCTATAATTTTTTTTTCTTGCAGTGTCCTTATCTGGCTTTGGTATCAGGGTAATGCTGGCCTTGTAAAAAGAGTTTAGAAGTATTCCCTCCTCTTTAATTTTTTGGAAGAGTTTGAAAAGGATCAGTATTAGTTCTTCAGATGTTTGGTAGAAAGCAGCAATGAAGCCATCAATCAGGTCCTGGGCTTTCCCTTGATGAGAGACTTTTTATTACTGATTCAATTGCCTTACTTGGTATTGATCTGTTCAGATTTTCTATTTCCCAATGATTCAGTTTTGGTAGGTTGTATGTGTCCAGGAATTTACCCATTTCTTCTAGGTTATCCAATTTGTTGGTGTGTAATTTTTCACAGTAAGTCTCTCATGATCCTTTGTATTTCTGTGCTATCAGTTTTAATATTTCCTCTTTCATTTCTGATTTTATTTATTTGAGTCATCTCTCTTTTTTTCTTAGTCCAGCTAAAGGTTTGCCAGCTTTGTTCATCTTTTCAAAAAACTGTTAGATTTGCTGATCTTTTTTATTGTTTTTCTGGGCTCTAATTTATTTCTGCTGTCATCTTTCTTATTTCCTTCCTCTACTAATTTTGGGTTTAGCTTGTTCTTCCTTTTCTAGTTCCTTAAAATGTAACATTAGGTTGTTTATTTGAAATTTCTTCTTTTTTGATGTAGGTATTTATTGCTATAAATTTCCCTCTTAGAACTGCTTTGCTACATCCCCCATGTTTTGGTATATTGTGTTTCCATTTTCATTTGTCTCAAAATATTCTTTAATATTCCTTTTGATTTCTTCTTTGACCCATTGGTTCTTCAGGAGTACGTTGTTTAATTTCCACATAAAATTCATGAATTTTATGAAATTCACCCTGTTATTGATTTCTAGTTTCATATCACTGTGATTGGAGAATATACTTGATATGAAATCAATCTTCTTAAATTTGTTAAGACTTATTTTGTGATCTATCTTACAGAATGTTCCATAATCTTTTAACTTTTTAAACAAAATCTGTGATGGTCTGTGCACTCCTAATAAAGGAACTTACACAACCATACTTGAAAACCAAAAGGGAAATGTTGGTTAACGAAAAACTGGAGAAAAGTCATGATGACTGAAAACAAGCTTGAATTGAAGAGAAAAACGGCATCTTAGGACATATGCAAGAGCCCTTAGGAAACTACTACTAAAAGGATGAGAGCAACCATAAAACCAAGAATGCTTGATTACCAACTGGCGACATAGGAGTGTTCATCTCCAGATAAGCAACGTAATGCAGAAGACGACAAGATTTAACCATAGCTGTTTGGCTATGTTCTGGATGGACAGAGTAGCGAACCCTAATGCACAGTTAGAGAGGCACATGTCACCATCTCTCTAACTGAGATCTGAACTGAGTGCAAACGCTGCAGCTGCTTCTGCTCCCTCACCTATGTGTGCAAAACAGAGGCACCAGAAAATGCAGACATAGGAGTGTTCATCTCCAGATAAGCAACGTAATGCAGAAGACGACAAGATTTAACCATAGCTGTTTGGCCATGTTCTGGATGGACAGAGTAGCGAACCCTAATGCACAGTTAGAGAGGCACATTTCACCATCTCTCTAACTGAGATCTGAACTGAGTGCAGACGCTGCAGCTGCTTCTGCTCCCTCACCTATGTGTGCAAAACAGAGGCACCAGAAAATGCAGCAGGGACTATCACTTACAAAGATGAGCTCACAATAGTTGAGAAGTTACCACCATGTACTGAAACAATCTCAAACCCAAGTAGAAGAAAATACATTTTTGAACACTCAGAATAAGACTTTAAAGTATGATATCCTTGAGCAATAAGGGAGAGTGCATAATTCATGAAAAAGAATCAAACAAAATGAATCAGAGGTCCTAAAACTGACAAATTAACTGATGAAAATTATGAAAACTCATAGATAGTCTGAAGCGTTGAATGATACAGCAAAAGAACAAATGAGTGAACTAGAAAATTGGGCTCAGTATTCTCTTAGATCAAAAAGAATAAAGAGAGAAAAAGCATAAAAGAAGAGTTGATAGGGTGGAAAATTAGATTCAGAAGAGTCAATATCCATTTAATAGAAATTTTACAAGAAAAAAATAGAATGGAGGGGAGCAGTGTCGCTTTCATCTAGCAACTTGCAAGAATTTAAAATACAGCTTCTGGGCTGGCCCCGTGGCTCACTCGGGAGAGTGCAGCGCTGGTAGCGCCAAGGCCATGGGTTCGGATCCTATATAGGGATGGCCGGTTCGCTCACTGGCTGAGCGTGGTGCAGACAACACTATACCGAGGGTTGCGATCCCCTTACCGGTCAAAAAAAAAAAAAAAAAAAAATACAGCTTCTAAAGAGGTTAGCCTTTAGGCAAATCTAGCTCGTTGTTTCTGCCAAATATGCTTAGTCTTTTCTTCCCCAAATCATATCTTTTATATTTAGAAATAAGTGTAGTGTCTGCTCTTATGTAAAACTCTAACCTTCTTGTCCTTTGATACAAATTTAAAATTGTTACCTGAATAACTATATACCTTTTTCTTTCTCTATTCTCAATTTTGGTTTTTGACTTCTAGCATTGTTATGAAAACAGGATGAAAGTCTGCATTTTAAATAAAAGTCAAAGAGACAAGCTTTCCATTTTTTTCTTATTTATAACATTTTCAATTAAGTTAACATATGTTACATATCATTAAGAAAAAATTTATGTATAAGAAAAACTACTGGCAGAATAATTACCAAAAACTTAATAGTACACGACTTGGTTGATGGGCTGAAGTATAAGTTTTTCTCTTCTAACTTTCTTAATTTTCTTTAAACACATAACATTAAAAAAATTTATGTATTTAAATTATTTAATTATATAAAGATGGTTAAGATAAATTATTAAAAAAAAATTTTTTAAAAACCCAGAGGAAATCTTGATACTGTAGGAATTTTAAAACCTGTTCACTACTAAACAAATTCTCCCTTGCCTTCTGTTCAAAATGCTGCCAGTCATTTAAGTATCTACAAAGACAGTTGCACATTTTTGGTTTGCTTTTCACCAACTAGGATTTAGAATCATCACCATGTAATTTCTGTCCCCTTCTCCCTCCCTCACAGCTGCACACATACACCCTTTGAAAGTTCCCTGCCTTGTGCTTGAGGGAGAAAAGAGGAAATGAGATAAGAATAAAGTTGGGAAGAGGGAAAGGCTGAGAAAGAAAAGGGGAAAAAGAAAAGATAGGAATGGAAAGAGACAGAGTTAGAAATGGAGGGACATTAAACATAAGATTCCTCTATTTTTCTGTTGAAACCGTCAGCACAAGCATTGGTTTCAATAAATACTTTGGGGCAGAGGGTGGGTAGAACCACCAGAGGGAACAAAACCTTCAGGGAAAATGCCAAGTGTCACCAAGTACTCTTATTAACCATGTCTCTAATGGGTCTTATCTTTGTAAGATGGGTTTGAGAAGTCAGGTTTGAAAGCAACCTGGCTCAGGGGGTTGTGACCCATGCTAGGCTTCTCAAGAAGGTCCTGAAATAACTTGGGTCAGGTCAATTCAAATATGAATGAAAATTCCCTCACATTCACCATTTACACACTCTGATTAAGCCATAGAGTTGAATAAGTTATCTGACAGCTTGTCATCAGAGGACCATGTAAAGGCCCTGTGGCTCAACATACACCTGGGATTTTCCCAGAAGAAAATCAGAAGGATTTGTCACTCACTCTCTCTCTCTCTCTCTCTTTTTTTTTGCATTGTGACTGCTATATTCATCTATTAAAATACTAGAAACAAATTAGAAACTTGTGTGACTGGTCTGAAGAATAACCATAGGATTTGATGGTCTCTGCCCCCAGTGTGTCTTCCTTCTTATTTGTTCCCAACATCTAAATTCCAATTCCACTACTGAAAAAATTTCAGGCTAAAGAGTTTCCCCCAGTTAAAATTCAAACACCCAGGGCTGGCTGGAACACCAAGGTACAAGGTTTGATCCCTGTAATGGCCAGCTGCAAAAAAAAAAAAAAAAAAAAATTCACACGATCTAGAGAGACACAAAGTATTATATTACCAGCCTACAAATCAACAATTTTAAGTTATTTTATCAGTTATCAGTTATTAATGCCTAGTCATTGATTGTTCTACTCCCTCTTTGAGAAACTGAGAAGAAATTTTAGTAGAAGGGTGAGAAAAAATATCCGGAATGGATGATAGAGTATTAGTTATAAAATAGTTTTAAAAATCTCTCTGTGTGAACTGGGACAGGTCACTTAACCTCCCTTGGTTTAAGTTTATTCATCTGTAAGATGAAAGAAGAAGAGATCTATTGGACTAGAAATCTATTCTTGTTCTAACTCACTATATTTTGAGGTCCCAAACCCTGCCCTGTCTAAGAGAACAAATATGGGCAGAAAAGGAGAAGAGGGCCTCTGGGGAGCCAAGTAACAGCAAGAGAGAAAACATGTCCTGGGCTGAATAGGAAGAGATACCTCATGAAGGAGGAGGGGGGGAGGGGGAAGAGCAAGGACAGAAAAAGCCTGTTTCACCAGCTCCACAATCTTATTTAGAGCCAGCTCTTTTTAGGGACAGGTCTATCTTTATGAAACTATTTGTACAGGTACTCTGTTGGTACCGCTAGCTATGAGCTCTTTTAAAAATGGTGATTTATGGGCTGGCCCCGTGGCTCAATTAGGAGAGTGCGGTGCTGGTAACACCAAGGCCATGGGTTCGGATCCTATATAGGGATGTCCGGTGCGCTCACTGGCTGAGCGTGGTGCTGACCACACTGTGCCAAGGGTTGCGATCCCCTTACCGGTCAAAAAAAAAAAAATGGTGACTTATACATGACTCACATCTTCCCACCTCTTTACTTATCTAATTTGGTTACTTGGCAGCATTATTGCCTCTATTTTCTCCTCTAAAAAATGTTGCACCTCACCAGGAACGAAAATTGGAATATACTATGCATACATGAATTACTTTACCCCTCATCACCTTAGAAAATCTTTTGGTTTTCAGCATTATGTTGATACCAGTAAGTTTTTGGTTTCTTGTTTTTAATTTGTAAGAAAACAAAATTTATTGCTTACAGTTTCAGAGGTTAGGAAGTCCAAAGTCTAGGCAACACATCTGGTGAGGGCCTTCTCTGGTGGTGGCTTTACAGCAATGCAGGGGTCTCACATGGCAGAAAATGGCAAAGCAGAGAGAGAGAGAGAGAGAGAGAGAGAGAGAGAGAGAGAGACAGTTCCTCATGACTTCTCTTTTTAAAGCCCTCAGAACCACGCCCCTGACCACCATTATTCATCCATTCACTATGGCATGGTCCTACAATCTCATCACCTCTCCAAGCCCCACCTTTCAATTACCCAAACAGGATTTCCCACCCATTTTACATTGTCACAGTGGGGACTAAGTTTCCCCCCCAAAAAATTCATGTCCTTTTCACACATACAAATACATTTATATCATCCCCACAGTCTTGTTTCAACTTGAAAGTTAAAAATCCAAAGTCTCATCTGTGAAATCAATATGTGTTATCTACTTCCAAGATACAATGGTGAGACAAGCATAGGGTACATATTCCCATTCAAAAAGGGAGAAATAGGCCAAAAGAAAGGTGAAACAGGTCCTAAACAAGTCTGAAATCCAGGAGGGCAAGCATTAAATCTTAATTCTGGTGAATCATGTACCTTAACTCCAAGTTCCACACCCTCTGCGTGCTGGTGCAGGGCGTTAGGTCCCCAAGTCCTCTGGCAGCTCTGCTCCTATGGCTCTTCTGGCCTGAGGCCATGCTTCAGCCTTTGCAGGCTAGTGTTGCACACTGGTAGCTCCATAGTTCTGGGGTCTCCATAGCATTCCCACTCCCACAGGTTCACTAGGCATGGCTCTGGTGGGGTTTCTCTGCTGCAACTCTGACCCCACATTTCTTCCGCATTGCTCTAGTGGAGGCTCTATGTGGTGACTTTGCCTTTGGCAGATCTCTGCCTGGGCCCACAGGCTTTTCCATACATACTGCTCTGGTTATTTTGGAACACACACACACACACACACACACACACACACACACACACACACACACGAACACACACACACACACCCCAAATTAAAATGGGCTTATAAAACATAACATAATCATGGCACATGGCAAGTATTTACTTATTTTTAAAAATAAGTATGGGCTGGTCTGAGTACAGTGGTTGTTTACAACTAATTGATCACAACCAGTTACAGATTTCTTTGTTTCTTCTGCACTCCCACTTACTCACTTGACTAGCCTAAAATAAATAAATAAATAAATAAGTAAATAAATATAAAAATTCAAAGTATGTTGAGGGTTGTCATGACTATCAAATGTTTTGTCTGTGGATACATTTTAATTACACAAATAATTTATGGGTTCAATTTTCTAATGGAAATCTTCTAGGATTAAAGAGGAAAGCACTGCAACAAATAGCTTTTCACTGTTGCAACCACATTGTCATAGCAAAAATTTAGATATAATCCAGAAATCCATAAAGGATTAATCAAATTATAAGACATCATAAAATGGAGTGTGCTACAGATCTAAAGAATGAGGTAAGTATACATGTACTGACCTGTACAGAAGCCAAATATATGCCAGTTGCAGAACATTACATGTAACTTGATTCCAATTGTGATATATGTAGACATACACACTTACATGTCATATCAGTAAAAAGAGAAAAGTTCGAGTTCAGAAACAGAACTACTCTACACAGCTGTAAAGAGGCTGTTTTCTGCACAACTCAAGGAGACACTATTCAGTCTACTATAATAACCTGTTGAGTGGCATCCCCTGGAGATGTGCAATGCAGAAATCCTATAAAGACGTATATACTCTTAAGTTTTGGTATGTTGCTTTTAGGTGGTTATACCATTAGGGACTTTTGCTTTTCTTCTTTATACATTTCTGTGTTCAGGGTTTTGTTGTTTGATTTGTTTTGTTTATAGAGCATATATTACGTATACTTTATGAACATATACACATGCAAGCAAACATGTTAACAAACCAAAAATCCATGATGGTGAGTGTGTATGGGGAAAAAAAAGCATTTATAAAGCATTCATTGAAGACATTCCATAAATCATAAACATGTATTATTTGTGCATTTAGAATATCCTAACTTAAATGGTTTGCTTTAGGTCACATGACCAATCCTTGGCAGAACCAGCATTGGAACTCCAGTGGCACTGCACTCCATCCTCCTGCTCCGTTGCAGCTCCTGTAGCACCTGCCTTGTATAAGGACAGCAGATTAGCTGAATAGAGTTTGGACACTTTCTGTGCTTTTGGAATAGATTTCTGATTAACCCATCGTTAACTGACCAAACACTGTTGGTTTTTACCATGTCCAGTTTCTCTCTAAAAATGCTTTCTCTACATTTCAAGCATTTTTACATTCCTTAGATTGACTGGCTTATTTTTTGATCTTTCAGTGGATTTCTACCAGTTTGGTAAGGATGGTGGAAGCCCTAAATAATGTTCTCTAAAACCCAATGCAAATTAGTGGTCTACTTCTCTTCTTAAGGAGACATTAGCTCCACTGGAGGAAAAAGACATAAATGCTTATTTTATACTAAGAATCAGATTCTTTTTTATAACATAAAGCAGTGTTTTCAACATTAAATTGAATGGAAATAAATGTGGAAATATGTTCTACACTTTCCCCCTCTTAGTGCCTCCCCTATTATTTCTTTAATATTTTATTAAATTGACTCACTTTATTTTCCATATATGCATTTATTTAAATTTTATATCTGTGAATTTGCAGGTGTGTGCATCTCACTGTAGGGTTTCTAAGTCACTTAAAGTAATTTACTGTAAAAATAAAATCTTCTTGTACCACATAAAACCATTTCATGTGCCGTCAGCTTCCCCATGCTTTTGGAAACCTCATTTAAGACCATCTGCTGGTGGAATGGCTAGAGAAAGAAGGAATAAAAAAGATAAGAAACAAAAATGATATTGATATGTTTACAAAAAATATAATTCAATTTTAAATAAATTGTTTCTTATCTCGGCATTTAATAATATATATATAATATATAACTCAATTTAAAAAATAACTCTGAAGATAGTAAGCATTGTTTTCTTGGTATGGTTTGACTCAGATTTAGATTCACGAATTATTCATGTTCTAATATAATATTTCAGTATAATTTATTCTTAAAGATCTTGAGTGGCTAACAAACTTTATAGAGTTTTCATATATGTTTTTATTTTGTAGTAGCTACATTTAGGTAGCTCTAAGATTTACTACCTCTCTCAAATATGCACAGTATTAAGCTTGTCCAAGATTTACCAACTATAAATTCATTATTCACTTCTCTATATCCCATGGGCTTATTGCTCTGGGGAGTGAGTTGGGGATGTGGGGCTGGAGGAAGAAAGAGTATGTGGGTGGAAACGGGCTTTCCAAGACCCTCAAAAGCTAGAATCTGGACAGCACTTGTCGGTATCTGAGCATTCATTCAGCTTTTTTCTCTGAAAGAGCTTGCTGTTGAGCTTGGCTTGAGAACCAGATTATCCCAGTTTCTTAATTTTGTTTTCTCAAAAAGGTCACATACTGCTTAAGTTCTTTCTAAATAGTAACTTATGTCTCTGGTATAAAAAGCACAGGACAAAATTAAGCTTCACAAACCTGGATAGCCTTACCCTATGCAGCTAGTGTTAACAGCTGTCTATCCTCTTTGGGGGCTCTGGTGGCCAAGGGAAGCTTCACTGAGATATGCTGAGATACGTGGCTGGCTGGCCTCCACTAAGCCTGTATGTCCTAAATATATCAGAAACCTGAGGAGGATGAGGGTGTATATATATATATATTTTTTTTTTTTCCAGCCATCTATAGTTTATTTAAACCTAAAAGGTTTTTTGTTTTTGTTTTTCAAGAAAGAGAACATGACAATTTTTCTTTTATCTTTTATTTGTGTCTGACATTTAAGTAAAAACCAATATTTTTTTTTCCAGCCATCTATAGTTTATTTAAACCTAAAAGGTTTTTTGTTTTTGTTTTTCAAAAAAGAGAACATGACAATTTTTCTTTTATCTTTTATTTGTGTCTGACATTTAAGTAAAAACCACTCACATTTTTTTCTGTACTTTTTCCTATCACTCTTGCCCTCCCCAAATCTGTGGGCCAAAATCTGTTTCATCTTCCCTTACCTAAATTTCTAATTCTATAACTTATACTAATGTGTCCTTAAACAATTATGTATCCAGGAGCTTTTATCATGGATGATAAATAAATTAACAGTAAATTAATCACTAACTGAAGATTCTGTTGTTGTTGTTATTGTTAAAGGACATAAAACAGAACAGTATTCCTTACATTTATATAAGTGTGTGTGTGTACATATATATATATATATAAATAGAATGCCAAATAAAATAGCTCTTTGAGACCTGAAAAATAAACCCCGTAGGTTTCTCTCATGTGTCAAAATCAAGGCATTATTTGAAGATTAAGCTTTTTTTCAAGGACATTGTAAAGGATGCTTTCAGTTCGCTCCAATATTTTATACATATTTACACAACACAATTTTGTGTTGATAAAATTTTAACTATATAACGATACTTTCCAATATACAATTTACCTTCATTTTCAATACATTACTTCTGGAGTAATTGACAAAGCTGAATTATTAAGGACACTATTGTTTTTTTAAAAAATTTAAAGGTCATTAAAAATATCTCATGCTACATATTTTTCTTAGCTTTATACAAGTAATCTGTTGAAAATCTATACCTGTGAGACCTGCCATGCTATTTCATTAATTTGCCTCCTCCATCCAAAATCTAAGTGTTTGTGTGTGGGTGGAGGCATTTTTTTTTCCATCAGTATTACATTCATGGATTTATATAAAGGAGTTTTGCTCCATTAATTTTTATTTTAGTGGAAACTGCCTTTAGAGTATCATGTCATCCACCATAATGTTTGTGTGACAGATTTCCCAACAAATATCCCAAACTGTTTTTCATAGATGAAGTGGTAAGAAAAGAGAAAGCTCTTCAGATAATTCACTATGCCAGCATTGATTTCTGCATTGATTACAGAGTGGCTGATTTCTTGGTTCACCCCATTTAGATCAAGTCCAAAATCAAGCACAAAAATTTCTACTTTATAGAAAGCTGTCTTAAAGAACACAAGAGAACCCAAAACAGTTTCATTAGGGTGACACTGGAGACAATCCTTTGCATTATGTAGAGGGCATCATTTCACTGAAAGGATGGGCTTCCTGCATTGTTCCCTGCAGTGAATCTTGCAGTCATGAGCTATCTGCATTTGGCAATGCTATGGATTCACATACTCCAAAATAAAGCAGCATATACATAAGGAAGATTTAAGACATTTTCTGAAAATGCACTTGAATTAAATGTGGAAGAAGGAATTTAAAAGCTAATGGTACTATCTTTTGATAATCCTTATGAAAAGCACAGGACTGATTTTGCTTCATACAGAAGCAGCAAACTTTGCAACTAAATACCAAGCTTTGCCAGGGAAGAACATTTGAGAGGAGCAAACAAAGACACAAAGTCACAGGCAGTTTTTCCAGTAAAATAAAACTATATAAAAGGAAAGTTAATACAAGCTAACTAGAAATTAGAGTGCTAAGAAACAAGGATGATTTGACAACAAAAATTAAGACACATTGATTGAACTAATTTTTTAAGTATATACTTAAAAAGGACTGATGAGGGCCGGCCCGGTGGCGCACTGGAGAGTGCGCCGCTTGGGAGCACGGCGGCGCTCCCGCCGAGGGTTCAGATCCCATGTGGAGACCGGTTCTTGCTCACTGGCTGAGCGCGGTGCGGGCGCGACACCAAGGGTTGCGATCCCGTTGCCGGTCCCCGGTACGGGCACGACACCGAGGGTTGCGATCCCATTACTGGTCAGTGACAAAAAAAAGACAAAAAGGAAAAAAAAAAAAAAAAAAAAGGACTGATGAGAAATAAGGAAATTGAGATGATACAAATAGATTTTAAAAATCATATTAAGATATATAATAATTAAAATATTCAAGTTCTTATACAGAGATATTTCTTGAATATTTTATACTTAGTGTAAGAAGAGTGATCAACTTCAAAAGAACAAAGCCTGAGTACTACAATGTCAACAAATTTTTTGTATTAATACAATGCAGTGTGCAATAGTAATCAATATAATTAGTTATAAGTGTTTGACAATCCAAACCTAAAGTTAGCAGAAGGAAAGAAATCATCAAGATCAGAGCAGAACTTAA
>NW_007728304.1:157649-161958 GCF_000696425.1 Galeopterus variegatus | reverse complement strand
GGAGGGAGGTTTTGGTGATGGGACACAATAACTAACTACATTGTATATTGACAAAAAAAAAGTTATAAGTGTTTGTGAGGATAAAGGCTACATCAAACTGTAAAAAGCTGAACACTGTCGTTGAGTCAAAGAATAATGAGAACGATGTTTAGAATCATGTCGTGAAAAACTTACTTGAATTAAAAAAAGAGTATGATCTGAATTGCTTCAGTCACAAAATAAAAGCAAGTAGAAGTCTGCCCTAAAGTGGAACTAACTAAACAAGTAAATAAAAGAAGCTAGTGGAACTAATGTGAGAAGTTAAGCTACAGTGGTCTTGTCACGGTTTCCATGTTTAAAGAGATGAAGCAACTGAGAGAAGTGAGCAGAAGCTTCAGATCAAGTAGAAAATACTACATAAGATAAACAGCTTCAAGGATTTGGTTCAGCCATCCATTCCCCATTTTTAGCCCACTTCCAACACGGCTGAAGAGCAGTCTTCACAAGAAGGGCAAAAACATACTTCTCTTGAATGTTTATTCTCACTTTGAATTCAAATGCTCCATTTATCAATGGCTTAGAATGAAGGAAGCCACTTTTTTTCAATAACAAATCACCACTAGGTTGCAGTCTTAGCTCAACTGCTTCCTTTAGAACATCTATTCACAAGCAGTTTGCCATTTGTTTGTTTTGTTCTTTTGGAGGTAACTTTTTTTCCCCACTAGGAACTTTTATCTTTCTTCTCTGTGTTCTAAGACGTTACCATAGGGAGCACTTCTCTGACTCTGTCACATGGTGTTTCCCAGGTTGATCCTCACATTAGGCAACAAATTTAACAAAATCAAAAAATAATAAATAAATAAAATAAAGTAAAATAAAACGTTGTGATGTGTGTTCATTAGCCTTGGATAGTTTTCTTAAGTATTATTATTAATAGAAATAGTATATTATTATTTCCTTAAGTATTCTCTCCCATCTGTTCTTTCTCCTTTGGAATTCCATTTAAATGGATGTAGAAAACTATGGGCCTCATTTCCATGTGTCTTAATTTTTCCTTCATACATTGCAACTTTTTTTGTCTTTTTGCTCTTCATTCTAGAGAATTCTTCAGCTTGCTTTTTTCAGCTCATTAATTCACGGCTCCACTGAGGCCATTCTATTCCTTGGCCCACCTATTGAGTATTTTTTATTTCAACACCCCCAATTTTTTTTACTTCCCAATATACCTAGTTGACTTTTGAAAAGTGTCTTTTTAGGCTTTTTGTTTTTCCACAATGAACATGGTTTCGTTGTTCATTTTCTCTGAATATATAACATGTTCTTGTAAAATTTTGAGTAATACATACAAATATAAGAAAGCAAAAATCATCTGAGAGTTCACCTCCCCAGATTCTCTTTTAAAGCATGAAATCTCCTTTCCTTTCTCTCTGAAGATAGTACTGATGCCTTTTTTTCTGAAGTGTTTACTGTCCTTTAATTTAATAACTGGCTTCATCTTTGACACTACTTACAAATTTTATAAGTGTATGATAATTTCCCCAAACTAAAGGCTCCATTTAAATACATAATAATAAAAAGTGTTTTTCTTACAATGCACAAGAAGTTAGTTTTAGAAAAGAGGCTCATTTCTTTGACAGTTTTTCAAACTAAGATTTCTGATTCTTTTTGTAATTCTCCGTTTTCTAAACATTTATTCTTTGCCCTTTACAAATAATTTATGCATCTGCTGTTTTGAAAACATTTCAAGGTCTTCTTGGGAATACACATATTATACTCTCAAATCTTGAAATAGCTAGAGTTCTGGAATATATATCAAAACTAAGTTCTTGTTGGGAAAACAGAATAGTTCCGTCAGGGCCCTCACCTTGGGTCCAGTTGGTTGTGGTTCAGCATTCTTTGTAAGCAAATTCTGTGTGTGTGTGTGTGTGTGTGTGTGTGTAGTTAGCGTGTGTTTGTAGTTAGCATGCATGTGTGCTAATGCATCTTTTTAGTTTTGTTGCTATTCTTGTGTTCTGAGAGAAAGAGTTTTAGTGNCTTTTTGTTTTTCCACAATGAACATGGTTTCGTTGTTCATTTTCTCTGAATATATAACATGTTCTTGTAAAATTTTGAGTAATACATACAAATATAAGAAAGCAAAAATCATCTGAGAGTTCACCTCCCCAGATTCTCTTTTAAAGCATGAAATCTCCTTTCCTTTCTCTCTGAAGATAGTACTGATGCCTTTTTTTCTGAAGTGTTTACTGTCCTTTAATTTAATAACTGGCTTCATCTTTGACACTACTTACAAATTTTATAAGTGTATGATAATTTCCCCAAACTAAAGGCTCCATTTAAATACATAATAATAAAAAGTGTTTTTCTTACAATGCACAAGAAGTTAGTTTTAGAAAAGAGGCTCATTTCTTTGACAGTTTTTCAAACTAAGATTTCTGATTCTTTTTGTAATTCTCCGTTTTCTAAACATTTATTCTTTGCCCTTTACAAATAATTTATGCATCTGCTGTTTTGAAAACATTTCAAGGTCTTCTTGGGAATACACATATTATACTCTCAAATCTTGAAATAGCTAGAGTTCTGGAATATATATCAAAACTAAGTTCTTGTTGGGAAAACAGAATAGTTCGGTCAGGGCCCTCACCTTGGGTCCAGTTGGGTGTGGTTCAGCATTCTTTGTAAGCAAATTCTGTGTGTGTGTGTGTGTGTGTAGTTAGCGTGTGTGTGTAGTTAGCATGCATGTATGCTAATGCATCTTTTTAGTTTTGTTGCTATTCTTGTGTTCTGAGAGAAAGAGTTTTAGTGAAGCAGGCAGCAGGCATGCATCCACCTGGCGCAGCCATACTTTCCAACCTATGTCTTCCAAGCACTTTCTGCCAGTTGCCTAGCTCATAGACCTGAGTGTGGAGGGTCTGGTGACCCAGCCTGGCGTGTGAGGGGTCTGGGGACCCAGCCTGGTGTGTGAAGGGTTTGTGACCCAGTCTGTGAACAGGCTTGAGGGGTCTGTGAGCTCCAGACCCAGCCCTAGCTCGGCAATTGGCCCAGTCGGTGCAGGATTACCGGCAGGTAAAAGAGCCCGACAACTAGCGTGGTTGTGTAGCTAGACAGTTCTTAACATGATGAACTCTCTAATTTCCTCAATTTTTTCATGTTTTCAGTTCTCATGGTCCTGGGTTTCTAAGTACAGTATTTTTTTTTTTTTTTTACTGGTGTCTGGACAGGACAAGAATCCGAACCCTTGACCTTGGTGTTATAATGCTGCACTTTAAAAAAAATTTAATCATAATTGATTATACATATTTTTGGGATTCAATGTTGACATATGTTGATCAAATCAAAATTACTAGTATGTATATTGTTACAAATTGTACTTATTCTTTATGCCCCTTATCCAATCTCTCCGCCTTCCTCTCCCCCCTCTACTTACCCTAGATTTCTTTTCTCCTGAAAGAGTAATGTTTACTCTGTTGATTCGTTGCCTAGATGATCTGTCCAACGCTGAGAGTTAAGTTCCCCCAATATTATCATAGAGCAACTGCTTCTTCTGTCACTCTGGAATGGGCTTTGTGGAGATAGACATCCTCTTCTTTTCTTTGGTCTCTGCTGGTGACTCTCCTTGTGTCAATGTACTCCAGTGGCTGGTGGACCATCTGCATGGAGGTTGTGGCATCTAGACTTTCATGGCAGCCGTGGTTACTGTGGTGGCTGTGGGGGGGCCACTCATATGGATGTGTTGTTTTTGGCATGCTCCTTGGCTCTGGCAGTGTGCCTGGTTATGGGTAGGGGTGTCCAGTCCTGGCTTCATACTCTGGGCCTCCAGGTGGGGCCCCGAGGCACTGGCAGTGTGCCTGGCTGTGAGCAGGTGTCCTGTTGGCTCCATGCCTCAGGCAGGCCCTGAGGTGCTGGTGGTATGCTTGGGCCAGAACTCATTTTTTGTCCTTTGCTTACTTCTAAAATGGGGGAACTTCCTGTGGGAACCAGTACTTGAGCTGTGTGCTTGAGCTGAATTGCTGCTTTGCTGCTGTTTCCCTAAAGAAGGCTTTTTGTGCAGCTCAGGGTTTAATGGCTGACCTTATAGGTACTTCCAGCTCTCCAGAGACCCAGTGCACCTGGATTGTGTAGAAACTCTGATCTGGGCCTGAGATTTTCATCAAACTGCACCCCACGCAATTCTGCATTCCCAATCAGTCTCCTCTAAGTTGTTCTGTGCTGATTAGGGGGCAGAATGGCTGTCCTTGCTGTACCCCAGTGTTCTCTTCATGGGCCCATCTCGCCCACCACCCATGTTCCAAACACTTCCCATGGGACAGGCCCTGCGCAGTCCCTTGTGATG
>NW_007728304.1:154456-156879 GCF_000696425.1 Galeopterus variegatus | reverse complement strand
GCCCACCACCCATGTTCCAAACACTTCCCATGGGACAGGCCCTGCGCAGTCCCTTGTGATGACACCAGCCTCTGAATGGCTCCCCTTTCTCAGCTGTTCTGTCTCCTCGCTCTTGCATGGGTTCACGGGAACCCTATTAGTGGTCTTGCTGTCCTGGGGGCCACCAAAGCCCTTCTCTCCCCTGCTGCCTCCAAGCAACTCCATCTGAAGGGCACAGCTGTGGCTTCTGCCAACTCCTGCTCCATGCACTCAGCAGTTCCAGCCTTAAAGCGGCTGCAGCTAAAATGCTCCGAGCAGTTTTTTCTTTCTCTCATTGTGGTTTCTCCTGCCTTCATAAACTCTGTAGGTCTCTCCTCCTCCTCCCCTGAGCTTCAGCAGCCCCAGCTTGTCTGTTGTTACATTTTTCTAGTTGTAAATTGGTTGATTTGTGGGAGAGTGATGCTGGGAACCACCTATTCCGCCATCTTGACCGGAACTCTCTGATGCCGTTTTTAAACATCTTGTGTGTTCTGAAACTTCTTGCTTCCTTGTGGGTGGTGCAGGCTAAACAGCTGTAATATATAGACCCCAAACGGCTCAAGCCAGTTAGCATCTTATTATCTCTGGCCCACCCAAGGCAAGTGCTGTGGCAGGAGTGGGGGAAGGTGCTGCACAGGCTTCAGGGTCCTGGTGCTGATGGCTGCTCTGCCAGCATCAACATGTGGTTTCCACGGTCACTCTGATTGTCCCCACTCCAGGCATGGGAAAGGCAGACCACAAAAGAAGGCCTTTGGGGAGGTTTACATGTGCCTAAAATCAGCACAAATCACTTCTGCTATGTTCTGTTGGATACAACCAGTTACCCGGCCACACCTGTTGTAAGGGGACCTGGGAATGTAGTGTGGCCAAGGGCCCAGTGGTGGACAGCTAGCCCTACCAGTCTGTCCTCCAGCCTCCAGATATCTGAGAGCACCCACCTTTCCTCCCACATGCAGAGAGGACCCAGCCCCAAACCTGGCGTCTCTGGAAAATGGGGAGCCTCTCGCTGGCCAGATGTGTCCAGTTTACCTTTTTAATGGTTAAATTTTACTTCTTCCTTAAAACAAAAGTGATACAAGCCATTCTCAGTTTCTTAATTGGCTCAGTTTAGATTCCATAGACATGTTTTTCAAGAGAACCACCTCACAAACTGCCCCCTAAAGAAGTTCTCATTCAGCAAAACCTATGTCACACAGTAAAAAAAAAAAAAAAAGAAAAATCATTTTGTGGGTATTTTAAGCCTCTAGTTCAATTTAGAACCAACAGCCAAGCAATAAGAACATAGTTACCACTCTTTTTATTTCCGTTGCTTTTCTTGGGTCCTAAGACCCCCCACATAAGAATCAGTCTTGCTGGGATGATCCCCTTGGCAAGCCCACCTCTCTGTAATCGCTGTAAGCACTCCTACTAGTAATTCCCCAAATGGCTTTGTGTAATATTCATTCTTCAATCCCCAAAGGAACTTGACACTTTTTATTTTTAAAGGGAAAACCCAGAGATGGAGAAAAATAAAATAAGGAAATGAAACAATAATGTCATATTTGTAATGCATCAGAATACTTCTGCATACTTTTCTAATGGGAATGCCCAGAAATGTTGTAGTGTTTCCCTTCCATGAATGACTAAAATGTTTTGTGAATATTTTGGAGGGAGGAGATAGCTCTTACAAATTTTTCTTGAGGAAATACTTAGCTTTTTAGTTTGGAATATTTTAAAAAATAATTTCCAACCTTAATAAAGTATCCAATTATAATTTTATAATAGGTCATACATAATCACACCAACTCCCCCAAATTTCTAAGACATAAAACAATTGGTAATTGTCACATAAAACAGACAACATTCATTGAAAGCCTAATATATGCCAGATCTCTTAGTCAGTGTTGACACTGTTTCATTTAATCTGCCCAACAATCCTGTAAGGTAAATTCTTTTATTGTATGGTCAGTCTTCACAATGCATGGTAGTGCAAGACTTTAAAAATGACTGCAAGCTGTAACTGTGCAAAGAGGTCTTAATAATCAATGGGAAAAATTATAATTGTTCCATGACTTTAAAAAATTCTGTCAAAACTTTAATAATTCTACTGTTGACTATAAATGTATAGGGAAACTTAAAAATTTGTAAAACAAATAAATTAGAATACCATAATTTAAAGCATCAAAAACAGAATTAAAGTGTTTTATTTCTTTGTAAAAAAAAAAAAGTAGTTTGAATGCTTCTAGCCTCCTCTTCCTGTCATATAACTTACAATAAATAAAAAGCAGCCATTTTTTCTATGTCTTGGCAAAGTGTTATACTCCTTTCTAAGTTTGGATCAGCTTATACTATTTTATCATGTGTTCTTTTAATGTCATGAAATATCTCCAAGACTTCCTTTAATATAAAGGTTTTTTTGCCAGCAT
>NW_007728304.1:148786-153571 GCF_000696425.1 Galeopterus variegatus | reverse complement strand
GCACTCTCCCGAGTGAGCCACAGTCCGGCCCCTCATTTTTCTAACAGTGAATGGTGAGCATGGGAAGAAGACCAGATCAGCTACAAACTAAAAGCTACAAGCTATCTGTACATTTAAATTATTGCATTACAATTACAATATGTTAACATGCATTGTGAATCTCTTAAGAGTGAAGGACTGTGGCATTTCCACACTTATTTCAACAAAAAACCCTACTTTTTTTTTTTCTCTAAGAAGAATGAAAGCTAACCCTGATTGCACACTTACCATCTGTCAGGGACTATATTAAATTAAAATACCTTACAATAACACTGTAGAATAACACTAAAGGAGATCCTATTATCCTTCCCATTGTAGCAGAGGAGATTTGCTGTGAAGGTCATGAAGCTTAAGTCTCTGGGTCCTCACTTGCACAGGCCCCTTCCAAGGCCCTATATCTAATTTTGTATTTATAGTTTTACATATTTTTTTTTCTTTAAGAGGGCTATTATATTTCGGCTGTACCATACTTTGCCACCTATATAAAATGGAAGGTCCATAACAGAGCCTAGCTGCTGGTAAAGAAAAACAACAGAAGGAAAAGGTCAGCATTAGCCACTTGCATTTTAGAGATCAGGAATCTGAGATAGAGCGATATTAAGCAACATGCAAAGTCATACCATTAGTGAGACCATATCCCAATACCCTTAATCACTAGGCTATACTGCCTCTGTCCAGCGTGATGTATTATTTTCATAGTAAGCTAGTTTTGGAACTCATTTAGTAGACTATGTGAAAGGTCTTGGGGGGAAAATGATGAATCTGTCAAAAAACACTCCTAGGTTAAATAGCCACACGAGAGTTTAAGGACAAAGCAAAACTATTTCTGGGCCAGATGGGAAATTAATCTCAGGCGGCTGGCTCCTGTCTTACACCTAACTCTGGGCAGACCTGAAGAGAGAAACGGAAATTTATGAAACCCAAAGTCATGCTCAGAATGGAAACAAATGCTGTGAATGGTCCATAGGAATCAGAAGGTAGCTTAAGTCCCAATGCAGAGAGAAAATGGTGGTGAGGATGGAAGGGAGTGCCAGGGGGCCACAAATGGGATAGGGATTAATGTAGAGTGCTAATGGCACATTCTTCTTTTCCCTCATTTTCCTGTGGGAACCTCAAACTGGAATTGTAATCACAGCCAGCCAAACTGGGACCAGAGTGAGAATATATCTCTTCTATTTGATGTTGAAAGTTTAACAAGGTTCATGAAGAAATTAGAACTGTGCAAAATAAGGCATTTGGTGTGCATCAGCATGCACGTAGGCATATATTGCATGAGTATCAACCTCCCAGACCCAGAACATTACATTGATCTTGTGGAGATGGAAAGTAAGAGTATCAGCTGGGTGCAGCTGTGTGAAAATAGGACAGAGCCTGGATCTCACTGGAGTGGGAAGTCAGAGAAGGTAGTGCCCCATTTCCCCCATCCCTCATTCCCTGAAAAGGAAAGGAAATCACAAAGAAAGGCATTTGCTCTGAGACATGAATAGTGCCTCCAGTGCAGGGATTAAGAATATCCCAAGGGAGAAATAGACCCTTGAAGGGAAAAACAGAAGATAACAGAACCCGGATTAAGGTACTCACGCTCCTCCCCCTCTCTCTACCCTCTCCCTCCTATACCCATCTTTTCTCTCTTTTTCGCCCCCCCCCCCCCCTCTCTATGAGGAACATAAGCCAAAACTTAGGCTTTTGTTTCAGGTAAATGTTACTAATGAAGGCAGTTGATTGTGCCAAGGAATAAAGATGAGCTTAAAATGAAAAATAATTAGATCTCTATGGAACATAAGAATTTTGTAACAAAGACAACAAACTCAAACAAGACTCAACAAAATTTAACAATATCAATGACTGAGAGAGCTTCTAAAAAGCTCCCAGAGGCAAAAAGAAAAAAACAATAAAGGAAATTTTTAAAAAGATCATATTTAAAAAAATAAGAACCAGGCATTAGACTTTTAAATAGCAATATCGGTTAGAAGACAATGGAGTTACATTTTCAGAATCTGGAAGGAAAATATATTTACACTTACAATCTTTTTTCCAGCTAAACTATAATTTAATTGTGAGGATAAATAAATATTTCAGAAAATTCATCATACATCCATTTTTTTTAAAAAACTGTTATAGGCCATAGTCCAGGAAAAAGAGAGATGAATCCAGGAGCAGGCAGTGAGATATAATAAGTATGAATGAGTAAAGAATTGTGGACTGTTGCTTTGCCTCCCATGGATTTGTCACCCCTTTTCCCCTGGGTGATGGAGCCACCAAAGATTACTCAAAGCCCATCTCTTCTGAGCAGTGAGAAGCCCCAGAAAGGGGTTAATCTCCCCAAAACCTCAAGAGCAAGGCATTCCTTCCATTTGGGAAATTAACCATGAATTGGGGTTCTCTTCCCATATTTATTCTCCAGACCAGGAAGTTACAGGAAGAGAACACAGGTGGGTTTTTTTCTAAGGACCATTTAACAAGTTTAACAATAGAAGTTGGTAACATGTAATTAAGTTGATCCACTAACAAAAGCTTGATCTTAGCCAACATTCTCTTCTTACAGCAACTTCCCAGTATCTTTACATATCAATCAGTAACCTGTCTGTCTTTGAGCCAGCAACCTTGCTGTGTTACAATTCTTTATCTTACAACAGAGACTATATAGCCTGGGGAAAATTTCCTGTCCTTTGCAAGGTCAGTATTTGAAACTGCAAGGCTTTGGAAAACCAGGCCATGTGAAGTACTTTGCTTTACGCATACTCTACAGTGGACTTTATTATTGTCTAAATAAGAAATTACTATAATAAAGCCACACTGTCTCTATGGATCTGGAATTTAAAATAATAAATGATACAAATAGGAGCTTCGGGTATAGGGATATAGGTCAAAGTGTGATAAGAACCAGATGAGATTACTGATTTATTTGGAGAAAAGACTGAGATATTGATAAGTGTTAGATATTTCCCCTGGTTCAGTAACTTATGGATAACTACCAGAAGAATAAAAGAAGAATGAGTAATTTTAAAAACAGCAGAAGCAAATTTGATTATCTAATAGATAGTAGGAAAGAAAAAAAAGAAACAAAATACAGGCAGAAAACATGGTGTCTTAGCCCAGCTTTCAAAGAAGAGAGTGTGAATCAAGGTCTTGCATGCAGGGAGTTTTCTTTGGAAAAGAATCCCAAAGAACAGGAGTAGGTAACTGGGAAGAGTGAAAGAGGGAAGGAAGGAAAAGCAATTTGAGGAGGCATTGCCAAATTGATCACAATAGTGGGCAAGTGGGATTCAATCCAGTAGGGACTTCTGAAGAGCCATGTAGGATGCACTTCAGAATTTTCTGCTCACGGGATAGAAGAGAGAAATATTTACCCTCAAGCTCCTATGCTTCACTGATCAAGGATTACACAGGGTGTTAATTCCTCTATACTTCTTGGTTTGCCCATTGTCATAATGGTTAGAGGTTCTTGCAGCTGTGCCAGGCAATGGTGACAAAGAAACCCTGAAAAAGAAAGCAAGAGATCCATAGAGCAGTTGAGAAAATGTGCTATCAGGTTATACCTATATATAGGTGGTGGCTTCAGCAACAGCCAGAAGAAAAAGATGACTTAAAAGATGGCAGCAATAATGGTGATCATAATCATTGTCAATGGGCTCAACTCTTTAGGCTGAAGAAACACAGTACTATGTTATTTCAACTTCAAATTATACATATGAAAATATTAACATGTACACACATACAGTACCACACACACATGAGGGTACTTCAGAGAGCACATGGAAAAATAAAATTAAAAGATAATATGAATCTTTCCATGAACTTTTTCAAGTACCCTTGAATACACACACACACACACGACTCTTGCCCATTCTATTGGGTTGCTACTCTCTCAGTAACTGATAAACGAATTAAGGAGACATCATGAGGAAAATTTAAAAATACTTAGAACTGAATGAAAGGCTGGTTAAGAGAAAAAGAAAGGAAGATGTGAATAAACAATGCACTGAACAAAAAAAGTGAATTTAGCTGAAAGAATAACAGATTTTTTTTTTCCTTTTTGTCTTTTTTTACTGACCGGTAACAGGATCGCAACCCTCGGTGTCGCGCCCGTACCGGGGACCGGCAACAGGATCGCAACCCTCGGTGTTGCGCCTGCCCCGCGTTCAGCCAGTGAGCGGGAACCGGTCTCCACATGGGATCCGAACCCTGGAGGCGCACTCTCCAGTGTGCCACCGGGCCGGCCCAACAGATTTTTTT
This sequence comes from Galeopterus variegatus, assembly GCF_000696425.1. Lineage (NCBI taxonomy): Eukaryota > Metazoa > Chordata > Mammalia > Dermoptera > Cynocephalidae > Galeopterus > Galeopterus variegatus. Next base: position 149,296 of record NW_007728304.1, on the reverse strand, counting down.
TTTAATTATGAAAAAATACCATGAACTACTACAAGTTAGTAAATTTGAAAAACTTGATGAAATAGAAACAAATTCTGGAAAAAGATAAAATTTCAAAATTACTCAAGATGAAAGAAAACTTTTTTTTTTACATCTGAATGTAGGGGTTTTTAAATTATGAATATTCATGAGATACAAATTACCAGAAATTGCTTTTGTCCCCCGTGTCACCACCCTATTGTCCCCCAACCTCCCCCCCACTCCGCTTTGCCGCCCTAGGAACGCTCCCCCCCTCCCCCTGTGAGACCCCCGCACTATTGTGGTCTTTCTTAAGATGAAAGAAAACTTCACTCAACTAATAGGAACTAAGGAAATCTAACCAGTTATTTAAAAAAAGAAAAACAACACCTTCTAAAATTAGCTAAATCTATATAATTAACAACAATTTGGATTATTCCAATTAGCTAGAAAGGAGGATTCTGAATGTTTCCAACACAAAGAAGTGAGAACTGTTTGAGATAATAGGAAACA
>NW_007728304.1:147153-148369 GCF_000696425.1 Galeopterus variegatus | reverse complement strand
TATTTAAAAAAAGAAAAACAACACCTTCTAAAATTAGCTAAATCTATATAATTAACAACAATTTGGATTATTCCAATTAGCTAGAAAGGAGGATTCTGAATGTTTCCAACACAAAGAAGTGAGAACTGTTTGAGATAATAGGAAACAATCAGTGGGTGCCAGGATTTCAGGGCATGAGGGAGGGAGGGAGGGAGGGATGAAGAGGAGGAGCACGGAGGATTCTTAGGGCAGCAAAGCCATTCTGAGTGATACTGTCATGGTCAATGCATGACACTGTATATTAGGCAAAGTCCATAGAAAGGTCCAATACAAAGAGGGAACCCTAATGTCAAATTAAGTTAGTGATAATATATCAACATTGATTTGTAATTGTAACAAATGTGCCACACTGAGGTCAAATGTCAATAATAGGAGAAACTGTTTTTGTGGGTGGGGGAGGGTATGGGAACTATTTGTACTTTCTGCTCAATTTCTCTTCAACACTAAAGAAAAAAAATTAAAAAAAAATTTTTTAACTGGCTGTCTAGACTGTTTTACGGGTAAGGTCCACAAGAAACCCGTAAGCCCCAATTAGTGGGAAAGCTACTCAGTTTACTTATAATGCCAGTATAGTCTTCATACAAAACCTGAGAAGAAAAAGACAAGAAAAGAAAATCATGAGCCAATTTCACATGTAAATAGATATGGAAAAATCCTAAACAAAATATTAACAAACTGACTCCAACATGCTTTAAATAAGAATAATAACAATAACAACAAGATAACATGATCAAGTAATGTTCATACCAGGAAGGCCGGATCTAAAGGAGGAAAGTCACATGGGCAACTCGAGAGATGGAGAAAAAGAATCTGATAAAGTTCAACTGCTATACACAATAAAAAGCTCTTAAGAAAACTAGAAATGGAAGGGAATTACCTTACTTTCATAAAGTTATCTACCAAAAACATATAGCAATAATCATATTAATGAGAAAACTTTAGAAGTATTCCCTTTACACTCAGCATTTAGAAATAAGATGAAGATACTTATTATTGACAGAGAACACACAGTAGGTCCTGGCCAATAAAAGACAAGCCCAGAAATAAATAAAAAAAAATAAGATGTAAATATGGTTAATTACTATACAACATATATATGTATCAAAACATCAGACTATACCCCATAAATATGTATAATTACAATGTGTCAATTAAAATTAAAAAACAGAATTCAAAT
>NW_007728304.1:132307-145920 GCF_000696425.1 Galeopterus variegatus | reverse complement strand
ATCTATCTATCTATCTATCTATCTATCTATCTATCTATCTATCTATCTATCTATCTATTCTGTTTTAAGGACAAATTAAAGACCCAGGGAGGCTTATTACTGCCTGCACAAGTGCCGTAAATGGTAACCTAGGCTGGTCCTGAAAGACTTAATCTCTCTAAAGGCCTGGCTTAGTTTACCTAGGGTTGAAAGAGATGATGCTGGCACATTCACTAGGTTAGAATGATAATAAAAATCCTCCACATGCATTTACAGTGTAACATCATACCTCCTCTTGAGGTTATTAATGCAATATCACTTGATGGCTAATGGACACTGGGCACTCTGAGGCTCAGTCTTCTATTTGAGGTGATGTACCACTCAGTAATTTGATTACCACTACTGGGACTCAGCCATGAGAAGGAATCTGATTTCATACCAGAGGTGGAAAGAAGCAAAGCAACAGATAGACTCCAACTCAAGTTTTGTTTTTTGTTTTCAAAGTAGGCATTTTGATGAGATATCTGGGTCACCTGGCAGCTCCCATTCATCTCTCATTTTGGAATCTCTTTGCTGTTACAAATCTTCTTGCTGTGCCCATACGTAAGTCAGAACTTTCCCTGTTCTCTGAGAGCCTCTCTGCTCTCCTAGAGACCTAAACCACCCATTCCTAGCACAAAATTAGAATCACTGTTTTCCAACTCCATACCAACACTCTTTATAAAGATTAGGAGTTATAGAGAAATTGTTCTGATCTTGCACCCTGTCTTTGAAGAGTTGCTTGTGTCAAAACAAAACAAAACAAAAACATACGAAAAAACCCCCTGACAAATAGAGCCGGGGAAAGGCCATGAAGAGGGGAGTTCTTGTGCATGTATTCCTGATAACAAGAACTACCGCAAAGGACTCTGCAAAGCCACAACCTTACACAGAAGCCGTTGCAACCTTAGTAAAAAATGCTTCTGCAAGGACATCTGCCCAGCAACTGTCTGTCCAACGTCAGACTGGTGTCACCCTCATTACTGATCCTTGTAGCCAAGGATAATTATTCCAAAACAATTTTGTAATCCTACATCACATTTCCTTTAAAACCCTTCGTCTTCCTTTACTTCCCTGAATACACACATCGTTTACTATGGCATGCATATTCTCATTGCAATGCCCTATTCTCAAATAAACATCATTTTCTTTTAGAGAGCCTCTTTCTGTTTTTTTATTTAGGTTGACAAGAGTTAGTACCTGGAGCACAGTGGAAGCTCTCTGCTTTAATCATGTGCCCCACATTCTTAGTCTGCTCCTTACAGTAGACTTACATGCGTGTGACAGAGGCTAAGGAGGTCCTCAGAGATGGTAAACACAGCAGCAGAAAGTGCCAACAGCTGTAAGACTTGGCCAGAAGCATTTCATTCCCCAACTTTATCTTCCTAGGTATCACTGATTACAACTTTAGATAATTTTTGAGGTCAGGCAAATCTATGATAATAAATAGCCATGTTATCTAAGAGACTTACTCATTCTGCATAAGAGAAGGAAATAATTGCTAATTTTTCTTAAATATTCCAGTATGTTATCTATTACCATACTTATTCAGCTTATTTTATATCATTATTATCAGTTCTCTTTATTGTAAATCTGATTTTAATTTACATCTGAGCAAAGTCTAGGCTAAATCCAGGATTAGCTCTTAGAAAAGGGCCTTTAAAGAAAAAAATAATTCACTCCCTGATATCTGAGGGGAAATAGTATTACAATAGAATGCAAAGACCACTGTTGTAGACAGGTCTGGAAAACAACGCTCTTTATTCTCAGTGAAAATTTGATGCCATGGGGATGCTTGGCAGTTTTTGAGGTGATTCACCTTTCACAATGTGATATTTTGTCTAAAATGTTAATTTTTAAGATAAAAGCAATTTTCATACTGCAATATAGTTTTACATTCCTTGGCCAAATATACTGTACTATGTTATGCCCCTGGGAGCAGCATGTGTCACTGAATAATCCAGACATTCTAATATTGGACTATTGCATTTTGTTGTGGTTTTTCTCTAGGTAGGTCTCATCTACACTAGGGCCAATAATTTTCAAAATGTGGTTCCTGGCTCAGGAGGATCAGTATCACCTGGAAACCTGTTAAAACTGCAAAGTCTCAGACCCTACACCAGATCTACTGAAACAGAAGCTCTGAAGCTGGGATCCAGCAATCTGTTTTAATAAACACTCGTGCTTAAGTTTGAAAGCCACTGCCATAGGCCAATCATACCCTCAATATGTAGAACTTATGGTAGCACCATGACATTTAAGTGCTCCAGATTTTCTGATGTTGGTCTATTTCCTTTTGTTATAAGAAAGCCATCTCTCTAGGGCTCATACGGAAAGTCCGCACCTTGAAATTACAGGTTTCAAGAAAGGGGCAGCTCTATTTCAAGAACTCTAGGAAGAGGGGTTATCCTGGGATAGACAATAGGGACTTAGGAAGACGCCTTTGTTTGTAGGTAAGTGAATATTATTTTCTTCTCTCTGGGCCTAGTGATTATTTAGGCATTGGGGAGTGGAGGGAGCAGTCTGTTTCTTCCTAGGACAGAAAGGCCACGTAGAGAAGAGTGGTCCCTCCCTAGAGGCTGGTTTAGGAAGACGCCTTTGTTTGTAGGTAAGTGAATATTATTTTCTTCTCTCTGGGCCTAGTGATTATTTAGGCATTGGGGAGTGGAGGGAGCGGTCTGTTTCTTCCTAGGACAGAAAGGCCACGTAGAGAAGAGTGGTCCCTCCCTAGAGGCTGGCATGTGGTGGAGCAACATCACCAGGGAGGATCTGCTGAAGTTCCGGAGTTCTTGAAAGAGGCTGTCTACCCCACGCAGAGGTGTCTCCTGAAGCCACTGTCAGCAGAGGTGGTGGCATAGAGGTCTGATAAGGAAGGAGCCTGTGTGACACTTCTTGGGATAGGTCAGAAAAAACTTGAGAAAGTAGTTTGGAGGCTAAAGGCAGGTTGGGGGCTGCAGGCATTGTAATGTTGGCATTACCAATAAACCTTATACGTACAGGCTGGTGTAACCTAAATCCACCATTTATATCTGCTGTTGTGCTTAGTTACCACAAACTCCTTCTCCCTCAGTTTGATGGCCTGTATTCTAACTCTTAATTGCCCCGTTTTCCTATATCTCACAATGCACCTACATTTTCCCTTGGCCCTGGAATAATATATACAAAATCAATGAGATTTTAAAGGCAGAAAATAGTTTCACAATTAAGTCAAGGATATTGTAAAAACACATCTTATTAATACAGATTCTTCATTTCTTCCACAATATTATAAAGCAGCACCTATAAAGTAATGAGAAGCTAAAGAAAGCAGAAATTCCACACAAGAATTTTGAGAGGGATAACTAGGTTTGAGAAAGTGAGGCAAATTTCAGTTAGAGTCCCAGTCCACCTATTAGGTCTCTTTGACTTTTCTTTGAAAGTTGGAATTTTATGTTTAAGTTTTTTTTAGAAGAAAACATTTCTTTCTCCTATATCTTGAAATGAGGCCTTCATGAAATTTTATTAAGAATCCTAGGGAGTTCAGAAAACAAACTGCAGAGAGGCAACACGGTCTCCACTACCAGCTCCATCACTTGCTTTCTGCTGTAACTTCCTACTCTCCTGCTCTCTTTCTAATCTCAATAGACCACTCTTAGATACTTCTTCTTTCACATCCAGGCTACCAAGATCAAGATTTTGTTTGAGACCTTGTCTCACTCACTGCCCCTGAATCCAGTCATTTCAATCACTTCAACATTTCTTCAGGGTATATCCATATTCTACAGGGAGGCTTTGCCATTTAGGCACCAAGAATAATTCCCAGCCAAGTCATAGAGAATAATTTGTGGTCTTTCCAAAGTTTTTTTTATAATAATGAATTTAACATTCTTTACATAATTGGAAGTGATTACATTGGCTTATATATCTTTTTGAGTTGTTCTTATGTAAAATTTGGACAATGTCTCCCTAAATTTCTACGTGAAGCAAAAATTGTGCCACCAGAAGAGTTTAATAGCAAATGTACCCGATTATCAGTAAAGTGAGCTGCCTTTGTTAATGTGGGCAAGTTACTTAACTTCTCTAGACCCCAGTTTCTGCATTCATAAAATGAAGGCATTGGATTCTGATCTTTAATAACATTTAAAAATCTTGGAAATCTAATCCAGAGAACTACTTTGATGCTGTAAAATTTTATTATTTGATCTGTTCTTTTGTATCACTTCACATTGTCTAGTTAAGTTTCTTTGCATAGAACAGTAATAAATATTACTGGGTGACCATGTTTCCAAAACTGTGTCCTGGCATTGATTTCTTTAGACACCCACACCTGACTTTGTATGACTCCACTCTTTCAGCAGTGCACTTCTGGAACAAGCAGTACCCAGGCTGCTGAAGGATGAGGCTGGACATCATCCTGAAATCAAATAGACTCATCTAAATAGCCTAACCCTGTTAGCAAACCAGCCCGACTCCATATTTCTCAAACTAAAGTAAAAATCCATTTCACTTCTTTCTCCAACTTGAAATGCTGAGACCAAGTACATGTGGATGGATAAGAAGACAAAAACAAACATTGGAATGACAACTTTAATGAAAATTTGTTTTAAATAATTGCCTATTTTGTGCTTGATGTTCAGTCATGTACTTTGAATATCTTAAAATTATTATCTTAATCCAGTGAAGTAAGTATTACTCTTCCCATTTTACAGATGAAGACACACTCTCAGAGAAATTTGATGACTTGCCAAAGGTCACACATCTAGTAAATGTCAGAATCTATTGGAACCCAGGTCAGTATGAATGCTCTTTCCACTACATCACCCTGCCGCTCACATTTTAAATACTGAGTAATAAATATTTAATATTAAAACACAGAATCAGAATAGCATAGACATTTGAGTGAGAAGAACATTATTCCATATAAATACGACCCTTCTCTTCAGTATACCTAGATGTGGTCCACACAGTTGCCAAAGATTACTTGGCAGTCTCTAATTTCAACTCTTCTGTCTCCAGCTTATGTTTCTTGCTGGCAGAATAGTAGGATCTAGGAATAGAATCTCCTCAGTTGGGTGAATTTAAGCTGTTCCTCAGTGATGGTCACATATTACCACAACAGCAAACACACTTCTTGAGTTGCTAGACAATTGTTTACTCTAACTCCTAAAGAAAAAAAATATTCTAGTAAACCATTAGTACTCTTTTTTTTTAGATTTTTGAGACAAAGAATATAGTCACTTAAAAGCATTTTGTTGAATCTGTTCAATTTCCTGGATATGTAGGATGATGACTGCTATAAAATACCTCAGTTGGACTATGACTAGGATTTGCACAGACAAGAATTAATCTGGATTAAAGAGATAAAGGCCCCATCATTGTCAAATTCAGAACCATCTAGGAATCTAGATAATAGGTGATAAGGAGAGACTCAGAAAGTGTTAAAACTACCAATAGTCAAGAGCTAGAAAACAATTAATAACAAGGGAGTCAACAGAGGTAGGATAGGGAAAACAGTGGACGAGCAGGATTAGGACTAGGGTGAATACTTCCACATAATAGCCCAGATGGTTGGAAATGTAGGAAGGTGATTAGAAAAAATACACTCAAATCCTATTATGATGTATCTAGTTTCAATTATTATTGTATCTCACATTATATACCTCATAAATAAGAAACGTAATGTAGACTTGCCTCTTTTGCTGTGAACTTCCTTTGCTTTCTACTTATGCTTCTTGCATTAGTGCCTTGTCATTCATTCCAATTGTCATTCATTTGTTAAGTGCTTATTTCTGGCACTTACTATGTACTAGGAAATCTGCTAGATGCTAAAAGAATAGAGATTAGTAAGAGAAGGGTCCCATCCCCAAGGAATTCTGTTTAGGGGAATAAATAGAGTCACTAACACATATCCCAATACAATATGACCAGTTCTGGGAAGAGCCATGTCTGAGGTTTACCAGAATTTTAAAGACAGGACCAACATGAGCATTACCAGGAAGCCCTTACAGCCCAGCTGAGACTGGAGACAATGAATTTGCAGTGGCATCAACTCACTCTGCTGCTACAGAAAAATCACAAAATATATCAATGCAGGTAAAGAAGCAAAGAAATCTGGTGGATTTTTTTCAAATCTAGAGACTTGCAAGTTGTAAGGCAGGGAAAAAAGGGGGATAGTGAAATTTAGGATCCTTTTTAAGAAAGACCCTAAACTAGCTAGGTCAGAGATAAAGCTAAAAGAGGTCGGAGGAGAGTTTATAAACTAGAAGAAAATAAGAGGGATCAAAGAAACTAGGGGTCTCAATGAGATTTTAAGACCCGGAATAGAGGGAGTCAGTAAATTAGGCATTTTGGTTCAATAAGTCAATCAGCCAATAATTAGGGTATTCATACAGTTTATAACTCAAATTGGGTGAAGAAAAGTGAAAGGCACTATTAATAATTACTTGAGGCAGCAGTTGTAGTCTGGGATGATCCCAAAGGCCTATAGTTGCCCTGTCAATATTCTATGTGCTAAACTGTGCTAGGCACTGCGGATAAGCTAGAAAAGCCAACAGAAATGGTACCGGCCATTATGGAGTTTACAGTTGTACACCAATGACACACACAGAATGAGAAATTATAACTATAATGTGTGTCACTAAAAAGAGAGATGAAGTAGCCATGGGAGTTTATAACAGAGGAAACCAGCATATTCTCTGAGGTCAGCATAGGGTCCCCTTAGGAAATGACATTTAAACTAAGACTGCCAAGATGAGCAGGAGTTTGAAGGTGAAGAAGTGAGGTATGAATATCGAGGCAGAGAGAAGAACATTTACTAGACCTTGCGACAAGACAGAACATTGTTTGATTTCTATTTGAATTTTTTGTTTTGTTTGCTTGTTTTTGGCAGCTGGTTGGTATGGGGATCCAAACCTTCGACCTTGGTGTTACAAGGTGTCACTCTAACCAACTGAGCTAACTGGCCAGTCCACGGTTGATTTCTAAATTTTCTAATATATCTTTTCCAACTCCTTATTTTTTTTTTCTAATTGTTCCTTTCATCCCTTGTGGTTTGTATTCCTTCCTTCATCTGAGTATTTTAAACATACTTTGTAACTATCTCTTTCAGTTTATTCTACTCTTTCAAGCTTTGGCTCCTATTTCTTTCAAATGCTGACTCTTCACACGTAGTTGTTTGTTTTATGGTATGATTTACAATTTTTGATTATGACCTACTCATTAGAAGAGAGTTCTCTGTGGGGAAGTAGTTTACGGGTTACTTTTCTTTTGTTTCAACTTGAGTAAAAGAATAGGATCCCTTTTTAGGTTGATTTCTCAGCTTCAAGTCCTTCCATACAGGCAATGTGATTTGACTCCCCATCTATGCACAGCACAGACCTGGGGTTTTGATTTCTTGCCGATGTTATTTCCTCATTCATGTTCCTGGGGTACTGATAAATCTTGTTTACCTGGGCCGATGGACAGAGTTCCCTTAGTCTCCATTTCAAAGTCAGCACCACACTTTATGACTTCCAGATTTATCTAAATAGCTCAGATCAAACTTTCCTTGTAGAGCCTGAAGCCTGTAATCTCTTTCCAAGGAGTTTATTAGAACCAATCCCAGCTCTTAAGGCCTATATCTGGTTGCAACAATTCTATGAGCTGTTTGGGCACAAGATTCTGCTTAGCTCTCTGACTTGGAGTTACTTCTTTATTTCTGAAATTTGGGAGCCCCTCCTTGATTTTAAGCTCGGCTACATACTTAAAGAAGTTTTAGCCATATGTTATTCTGTGTTTAGAGCAGAAGAGTGAAGGATTCTTTCCCATGAGCTCATGTAGTAACATGGTAAATCTGAGAAACTTTAAAATTCATTCATTAATCAAAAAAAATATTTGTGGAGCACAATGATATTCTACTATAAGATTGAAGGGTAGAAAATGAGGGAAGAGGGTCATGAGATAAGGTTGAAGAGTAAGGTGGAGTTGCACAGGTCATGTTAAGAACCAAGATTTTCTTCAGGGCAAGCGGGCAGCTACTGAAAGATTTTAAGCTAAGTTTGCACTTTTTAAATGCAGAGTGGAGAATATATTGGATCCAAAAAAGAGTAGATGTGGTGAAAAGTAAGTAGTCCAGTGATTGATGATGGTGGCTTGAGCCAAAGTAACAACAGTGAGAATAGATAAAAGTGAATGAACTTAAGAGATATTCGGGTAATTAATTCAATAACATTTGCTTATGTATTGAATGGAGGGAAGGGATAGAAGTGGGACAAAGTTTATACCAGGTGCTTGGCTTGAGCATCTTAGTAGTTGTTAATACTATTTAACAAGATAGAAAACACAAGGAGAAGCAGCAGATTTGATGGGAAATACCTCAAGTTCAGTTCTGGGCATGTTGAGTTGCTTGAGCATCTTAGTAGTTGTTAATACTATTTAACAAGATAGAAAACACAAGGAGAAGCAGCAAATTTCATGGGAAATACCTCAAGTTCAGTTCTGGGCATGTTGAGTTGAAGGCACTAGTGAGACATTCAAATGGAGATATCATGTAAGCAGTAGGCTATATGAGTTGGGGGCTCAGAGCACAAGTCTGAGCTGGACATAAAAAGAAAAACTGAATTTTTAAAAGTAGACAAGATTTCCTGAAAAGTGGGGGTAGAGCAGAAAGAGAAGAGTGTTTGTGACTCACCTAGAGGAATTCCATCACTTAATGGTCAGGTAGAGGTAAAGAGAAGCCAAGAAAAGAGCAGTAGAACACAGTGTTATATCAAGGATGACTTTTCTCCCCTTAAGAAGGGATGCACTTGAGAATATTTATTTGCTGATGAGAGGGACACCAAAGAGAAAGACTAAAGTTACTGTAGAGAAGTAGAACAATTCACAGCATGAAGTTCCTGGAAAGTTGGAAGAGGATGGGGATTAAGGGCAGAGATAGAAGGACTGACCTTTGACTGGTGGTGGGGGAGACCACATTGTAATAAGAGGGAAGGAAAAAAGGATGTGTACAGATGCAAATAGGTTTGTAAAGTTGATTTTTGAAAGGCTGTAGTGGCACTTCTCTGACAGCTTGTTATTTTCTCTGCAAAGCAGAAGTTGAGTTCATCTGCTCCAGGTAGTAGGGTAGGTGGAATGACAGAGGCTGGAGGAGATGGAGAATTTAAGTTTGAACTGACTATAAAGACACAATGGGCCTTCCAGGCAATGATGACAGCTCAGAAATCTGCCAGTTCATTAATTTTTCTCTACTAGTGTTCTTCACCCTGGATACAAACACAGAGAAGGTGGGTAGCTGGATTCATCCAGCTTGGGCTTTGGGCTTTGCCAGGCTTGGGGCTTTGTCAGAGAGGTTCTACAAAAGGACAATGAGACAAGGTAAATTAGAGTATTGACAGGAAAATGGCTAAGATGATGGATTATAAACTGGATACGGGAGGAAAATAAACACAGGATGGAGATTATGAGAGGAAGAGAGAATGGTCAATGGACTAAGAGTTGCAAGTGAAGTCATGGTAGACCTAAATGAGCAAACCGAAGTGGTCAGTCGATAAACTAAGACTGTGAAGTGTGGCTTCAAAGGTGGAATGCTTTCTAGTGATGAGTTCCAGAGACTGATTCTGGGAATGGCAGCTGTATTAGTCATATAGTATAAATTACTCTATGTTAAAAAATTGGCTTCAATCTCAGACAAAAATCTCAAATAAAACAAAGTTTATTTATCACTCATGTTGTTTTATTTTGAGATGCTGCCATTCCAACACATAGCTTCTGGGTTTTTATGATAGAGGACAAGAAACCAAAGGTTTGTGTACCAGCTCCTAAATGCTTCTGTCTAGAAGCAAAACATGTCACTTCAGCCCACAATCCTTCATCCAGAACTAATCATATGGCCCCATCTATATGCAATGGAGCTGGGAAATCTGAAGGAGCACGTGAACATTCAATGAACAGTAAGTGCCTCTTCATGGTGGCTGAGAAGGATGAAGGAGAAAATGATCAAAAATAAAGTGATTATGGAACATCATCCTTGATGATTGCCGGAACTGTGGTAGAAAGGAAAACTGAGTGAGGTGCTACAGCTTTAGTGAAAGGGGAAGTCAGTGGTAAGTTGCTATAGATGACAGCAATAAGGAGGAAGAGAGTTGGACGGTGAGTCTTAAAGAGCCAGATTTTGCCTTAAGTGGAAAAGGAAGTGCCCAGGAAAGTGCATTTGGGAACAATAAAGAAATCTATCAATTGGGGCAATAGGAATCCCAGCCATCCCACCAGGCCTCATTGGAACCAGGACTATAGCTCAATAAGGTCTAGAGAAAAGATATGACTATACAGCTGGTCCTTATACACATAGAATGTCATTTTGGGGGTAGGAAAATATTTCTCAGTATTAATTGATTTTGTTCTGGTGTTTCTCTTTCCTCTTTTGTGTTTGCCCCTACTCTAATAGGAGGTTGTGCTCACTGCCTCAGGGTAAGAATGGGCAAGGTGGAAAGCAAGTGGAAAGCAAAGGGCCTCAAACAGTATTCCTAACTTTTAGTCTACAAATAGCCTAGGACAAAAAAAGAATGGGAAGGTGTAGTAGGTAGAATAATGGTCCTTCAAAGATGTCACTGCCTCAGGGTAAGAATGGGCAAGGTGGAAAGCAAGTGGAAAGCAAAGGGCCTCAAACGGTATTCCTAACTTTTAGTCTACAAATAGCCTAGGACAAAAAAAGAATGGGAAGGTGTAGTAGGTAGAATAATGGTCCTTCAAAGATGTCCATGTCCTAACGCCTGGAAATGTGAATGTGTTAGGTTATGTGACAAGGGGGAAATAAGACTGCAGATGAAATTAAGGTTGCTAATCAGCTGACTGAAAAATAAGGAGAATATCCTGGATTCTCCAGGAGGGCCCAATGTAATTATAAGGGTCCTCTGAGTAGGGGAGGCAGAAGAGTCAATATCAGAGTCACTCAGCATGAAAAGTCTTTACTGGCCATTGCTGGCTTTGAATATGGAAGGGGGCCCCAAACCAAGAAATGTGGGAAACCTTTAGAAGATGGAAAAGGCAAGGCAACACATTCTCTTCTAGAGCCTGCAGAGGGAGCACAAGTCTACCAACACCTTGATTTTAGCCCAGTGAGATGCATTTTCAGACTTTTTAAGCCATTAATTTTGTGGTAATACGCTACAGCAGCAATATAGGAAACTAACACAAAAGGCAAAGAAAAAGTTTTGAGATCTGGATATTTGAGAAGGGAATTGCTTTGGTTTGAATGTTTGTGTTCCCTCCAAAATTCATGTTGAAACTTAATCCCCAGTGCAACAATATTAAGAGGTGGGCCTTTAGGAGTTATTAAGCAATGAGGGCTCTAACTTCATAGATGGGATTAGCACCCTTACAAGAGGACTTGAGGGGGTGATTCATCCCTGTTTTGCCCTTCTGCCTTCTGCCATGTGAGGGTGCCACTGTGAGAAGATGCCATTTTTAAAACGGGCCCTCACCAGACGCCAAACCTTCTGGCACCTTGATCTTGAACTTCCCAGTCTCCTGAACTGTGAGAAAATAAATTTCTGTTGTTTATAAATTACCTAATCTGTGGTATTTTGTTATAGCAGCACAAATGAAATAAAACAGGAATTATTGGAGAAGAGGAGATAGGGCAAGCAGTATCAGTGCAGAAGCAATGATAACATGGATATTAGGTAACAGCTGAGAAAAAAGCCCAGCACCCTGCTCTCTGGGCCAACGTGCAGGCAGTAAACTCCCTGAAATAGGGTGATGTGATCTGTGCTTCAGTAAAAGTGCAGGGAGACAGCAAGACCCCTAGGGAGAAGGGCTGTGTGCTGTTGTTAGTCAGAAGGCATCTGAATTAGCCTCATAAAGAGCTCATTTTATTTTGGCCAACAGTGCTTTGTCCTCTTTATTCTAGTGTTATACATATAATATTCTTTTTGTTTAGAGTGGTAACTTTGTGTATGTCAACCTGGCCAGCCTGAACTAAATTCTTTTCCCGCATGTTCCTGGTTAGGGTGGGCCACAGAGGGATTCCTGTGGGAGACGTGGAGGGTGGAAGTGAAGCAGCAGCCATTTTGCAGGTCAACCAGGTTGTCACTTATCTACTGGCTCTCCTCATTGATCTGAGGCAGTGGCCACTACCAAACGTGCTTCACCTTCCCCTAGATCCTCCTTCAGCTTCTTTGACTCCTGAGGCAGGTGCGGGTGTTTCGTTCCATGAAGAAAGGCCTGGCTTTGGTAGGCCAGCCACACCATCAAGATCAGAGACAAGATCGGATGTGGGTTTTAGTCTGCCCTGCTGGGTCATCTCATGCTTGAGGGTTCCAGCTAGTTCTCGCTCTCCCCTACTTTATATCCATCTTCCTCTCACAACTGCCTGCCTTGTGGACTTCAAGCTCTGTCATCAGATTTGAAGACAACAGCTTTACAAACACTGTTTAACCAGTTCTCCCAAATACGTAAGGTCAAATTTTTGTAATGAATTCCTTTGTATACACTGTATATAACACAATATGATATTAGATAATGTATACATACACTCTGCTCCTCTGATTGAATCCAGCTGAGTTTCCATCTTATTTGTTTATGATTGAGTTAGTCCATTTGGGCTGCTATAACAAAGTACCATGGGTTGGGTTGCTTATAAACAACAGAAATTTATTTCTCACAGTTATGGAGGCTGGAAGTCCAAGACATGGTGCCAGTATGATTGGGTTCTGGTGAGGGTCCTCTTCCAGGTTGCAGACTGCTGTCTTCTTTTGTGTTCTCACATGGCAGAAAGAGACAAGGGAGCTCTCTGAGGTCTCTATTGTAAGGGCAGTAATCCCATTCATGAGGGTACCCACATGATCTAATCAACTCCCAAACGTCCCACCTCCAGATGCCATCACACTGGAGATTAGGATTTCAACATATAAATTTTGGACATTCAGTCCATTGCACTGATATTACCAAAAAGTCTTCTCAATTTCTGTGATTTGTAGCAATTATATTTAGCACCTGAACCAGGAGAATCTGAATGACTCAATTTCAGATAAAGTAATCATTTGTTCCCTACTTAAAGCTATCTAGAAAGTGCTTCTCCCACCTCTCCCTTAACATCCTCCCAAAAGCCTGGTAAGGATCATTCAAAATACATAACTCAGATATAATGCTAATAAGGAAACAGCAATCCATGAATAAATTATGAATAGTGACAGAAGGGAAGGCAACATTTGTGATTCAGCTCAATAAACTTTGCTGGCAGGAAAACATCCTGTAATAAATCCTTTGCTGAAAAAAATGGTTCAAAATGAAAAAATGAAGTAATACTGCATATATAGACAGAAGAAGAAGAAGAAACACTTGTAAACTTAGAACTCCACACCCCCTACACCTTTTATACAAAACTTAAGCTTCACGAAAACAGTGAGGGTTTGGTAGTCAGGCAGGCCTAGGTTTATATCATGGTCCTGGCATTCCATAACTTGGTGACTTTGAGCCAGTGACATAACTTTTCAGAAGCTCAGTTTTCTTATCTACAAAATGGCAGTAATAGTACCAGTCTCATAGCATTGCTGAAAAGATTAGAAATAATACATGAAACTTCTGCCACACGAAAGGCACTAGGGAAATGCTTAAACAGCACGTTTCCTCTTTTGTTGATA